>NC_053024.1:134351033-134403141 GCF_003073215.2 Triticum urartu | reverse complement strand
TAATAGACAAATTCCTAAAGTCCAACAATTTATTTCAGAATTTTTTGGGTTACATAAGTATTCTAAACCTCCAGATTACTACAGACTGTTCTGTTTTTGACAGATTCTGTTTTTCGTGTGTTGTTTGCTTATTTTGATGAATCTATGGCTAGTATCGGAGGGTATGAACTATAGAGAAGTTTGAATACAGTAGGTTTAACACCAATATAAATAAAGAATGAGTTCATTACAGTACCTTAAGTGGTGGTTTGTTTTCTTATACTAACGGAGCTCATGAGATTTTCTGTTGAGTTTTGTGTTGTGAAGTTTTCAAGTTTTGGGTAAAGATTTGATGGATTATGGAATAAGGAGTGGAAAGATCCTAAGCTTGGGGATTCCCAAGGCACCCCAAGATAAAATTGAAGGACAACTAAAATCCTAATCTTGGGGATGCCCCGGAAGGCATCCCCTCTTTCGTCTTCGTCCATCGGTAACTTTACTTGAGGCTATATTTTTATTCACCGCATGATATGTGTTTTGCTTGGAGCGTCTTGTATGATTTGAGTCTTTGCTTTTTAGTTTACCACAATCGTCATTGCTGTACACACCTTTTGGGAGAGACACACATGAATCGGAATTTATTAGAATACCCTATGTGCTTCACTTATATCTTTTGAGCTAGATAATTTTGCTCTAGTGCTTCACTTATATCTTTTAGAGCACGGTGGTGGTTTTATTTCATATAAATTATTAATCTCTCATGCTTCACTTATATTATTTTGAGAGTCCTTTAGAACAGCATGGTAATTTGCTTTGGCTATAAAAATTGGTCCTAATATGATAGGCATCCAAGATAGGTATAATAAAAACTTTCATAAAGAGGTGCATTGAATACTATGAGAAGTTTGATACTTGATAATTGTTTTGAGACATAAAGCTGGTGATATTAGATTTGTGCTAATTGAGTAGTTGTGAATTTGAGAAATACTTGTGTTGAATATTGCAAGTCCCGTAGCATGCACACATGGTAACCGTTGTGTAACAAATTTGAAACATGAGGTGTTCTTTGATTGTCTTCCTTATGAGTAGCGGTCGGGGACGAGCGATGGTCTTTTCCTACCAATCTATCCCCCCAGGAGCATGCGTGTAATGATTGGTTTTTGATGACTTGTAGATTTTTGCAATAAGTATGTGAGTTCTTTATGACTAATGTTGAGTCCATGGATTATACGCACTCTCACCTTTCCATCATTGCTAGCCTCTTCGGTACCATGCATTGCCCTTTCTCACCTTGAGAGTTGGTGCAAACTTCGCTGGTGCATCCAAACCCCGTGATATGATACGCTCTGTCACACATAAACTGAAGGAAATATGCCCTAGAGGCAGTAATAAAGTTGTTATTTATATTTCCTTATATCATGATAAATGTTTATTATTCATGCTAGAATTGTATTAACCGGAAACTTAGTACATGTGTGAATACATAGACAAACAAAGTGTCACTAGTATGCCTCTACTTGACTAGCTCGTTGAATCAAAGATGGTTAAGTTTCCTAGCCATAGACATGAGTTGTCATTTGATTAACGGGATCACATCATTAGGGAATGATGTGATTGACTTGACCCATCCGTTAGCTTAGCACGATGATCGTTTAGTTTGTTGCTATTGCTTTCTTCATGACTTATACATGTTCCTATGACTATGAGATTATGCAACTCCTGAATACCGGAGGAACACTTTGTGTTCTACCAAACGTCACAACGTAACTAGGTGATTATAAAGGTGCTCTATAGGTGTCTCCGATGGTACTTGTTGAGTTGGCATAGATCGAGATTAGGATTTGTCACTCCGATTGTCGGAGAGGTATCTCTGGGCCCTCTCGGTAATGCACATCACTATAAGCCTTGCAAGCAATGTAACTAATGAGTTAGTTGCGGGATGATGCATTATGGAATGATTAAAGAGACATGCCAGTAACGAGATTGAACTAGGTATTGAGATACCGATGATCGAATCTCGGGCAAGTAACATACCGATGACAAAGGGAACAACGCATGTTGTTGTGCGGTTCGACCGATAAAGATCTTCGTAGAATATGTAGGAGCCAATATGGGCATCCAGGTTCCGCTATTGGTTATTGACCAGAGAAGTGTCTCGGTCATGTCTACATAGTTCTCGAACCCGTAGTGTCCGCACGCTTAACATTCGTTGACGATATAGTATTTATGAGTTATGTATGTTGGTAACCGAATGTTGTTCGGAGTTCCGGATAAGATCACGGACATGACGAGGAACTTTGGAGTGGTCCGGAGATAAAGTTTGATATATGGGATAATAGTGTTTGGTCTCCGGAAGGGGTTCCGGATGTTTCCCGAAATGTTTGGGTACGAGAACACTTTATTTGGGCCAAAGGGGAAAGCCCACAAGGTTTTTGGAAAGCGCAAAAGGAAGTTTTGCAGAGTCCAGGGGCCAGACGCCAGGGTCCCTGGCGTCTGGGTCCAAACACTGGGAACCCTGGCGTCTGGCCCTGGAGTCCGAGAAGGACTCTTGCCTTTCGGGTGAAACCGACTTTGTGGAGGCTTTTACTCCAAGCTTCGACCCCAAGGCTCAACATATAAATAGAGGGGTAGGGCTAGCACCCAAGACACATCAAGAAACACCAAGCCGTGTGCCGGCAACCTCGTCCCCTCTAGTTTATCCTCCGTAATAGTTTTCGTAAGTGCTTAGGCGAAGCCCTGCCGAGATTGTTCTTCACAAACACCGTCACCACGCCATCGTGCTGCCGGAACTCATCTACTACTTCGCCCCTCTTGTTGGATCAAGAAGGCGAGGACGTCATCGAGCTGAATGTGTGCTGAACGCGGAGGTGCCGTACGTTCGGTACTTGATCGGGACGGATCGTGAAGGTGTACGACTACATCAACTGCGTTGATAAACGCTTCTGCATTCGGTCTACGAGGGTACGTAGACATACTCTCCCCTCTCGTTGCTATGCATCATCATGATCTTGTGTGTGCATAGGAATTTTTTTGAAATTACTACGTCCCCCAACAGTGGCATCCGAGCTAGGTTTATGCGCAGATGTCATATGCACGAGTAGAACACAAAGAAGTTGTGGGTGTGGGTATATACATATTGCTTGCCGTCACTAGTTGATTCTTTATTCAGCGGCATTGTTGGATGAAGCGGCCCAGACTAACATTACACGTACGCTTATGCGAGACTGGTTCTACTGACGTGCTTCGCACATAGGTGGCTAGTGGGTGTCTGTTTCTCCAGCTTTAGTTGAATTGGATTCAATGAATAGGGTTCTTTCTGAAGATCAAAAAGCAATCACTATACCTCGTTGTGGTTTCTTTGATGCGTAGGTAAGAACGGTTCTTGCTCAGCCCGTAGCAGCCACGTAAAACTTGCAACAACAAAGTAGAGGACGTCTAACTTGTTTTTGCAGGGCATGTTGTGATGTGATATGGTCAAGACATGATTCTATATTTATTGTATGAGATGATCATGTTTTGTAACAGAGTTATCGGCAACTGGCAGGAGCCATATGGTTGTCGCTTTATTGTATGCAATGCAATCGCCCTGTAATTGCTTTACTTTATCACTAAGCGGTAGCGATAGGCGTAGAAGCAATAGTTGGCGAGACGACAACGATGCTACGATGGAGATCAAGGTGTCGCGCCGGTGATGATGGTGATCATGACGGTGCTTTGGAGATGGAGATCAAAGGCACAAGGTGATGATGGCCATATCATATCACTTATATTGATTGCATGTGATGTTTAGCATTTATGCATCTTATTCTGCTTTGTTTGACGGTAGCATTATAAGATGATCTCTCACTAAATTTCAATGTAAAAGTGTTCTCCCTGAGTATGCACCGTTGCCAAAGTTCGTCATGCCGAGACACCACCTGATGATCGGGTGTGATAAGCTCAACGTTCATCTACAACGGGTGTAAGACAGTTTTGCACACGCAGAATACTCGGGTTAAACTTGACGAGCCTAGCATATGCAGATATGGCCTCAGAACACTAAGACTGAAAGGTCGAGCGTGAATCATATAGTAGATATGATCAACATAGTGATGTTCACCATTTAAAACTACTCCATCTCACATGATGATCGGACATGGTTTAGTTGATTTGGATCATGTGATCATTTAGATGACTAGAGGGATGTCTATCTAAGTGGGAGTTCTTAAGTAATATGATTAATTGAACTTTAATTTATCATGAACTTAGTCCTTGTAGTATTAGCATTTCTATGTTGTAGATCAATAGCTCACGTTTAGCTCCCCTGTTTTATTTTTGATATGTTCCTAGAGAAAACTAAGTTGAAATATGTTAGTAGCAATGATGCGGATTGGATACGTGATCTGAGGATTATCCTCATTGCTGCATGGAAGAATTATGTCCTTGATGCACTGCTAGGTGACAGACCGATTGCAGGAGCAAATGCAGACGTTATGAACGTTTGACAAGCTCGATATGATGACTACTTGATAGTTTAGTGCACCATACTTTACGGCTTAGAATCAGGACTTTAAAGACATTTTTTGAAACGCCACAGAGCATATGAGATGTTCCAAGAGTTGAAATTAGTATTTCATACTCATGCCCATGTCGAAAGGTATGAGACCTTTGACAAGTACTTTGCCTACAAGATGGAGGAGAATAGCTCAGCTAGTGAGCATGTGCTTAGAATGTCTGAGTACTACAATCACTTGAATCAAGTGGGAGTTAATCTTCCAAATAAGATAGTGATTGACAGAGTTGTCTAGTCACTATCACCAAGTTACTAGAACTTCGTGATGAACTATAATATGCAAGGGATAACGGAAACGAATCCCAAGCTCTTCGTGATGCTAAAATCGACGAAGGTAGAAATCAAGAAAAACATCAAGTGTTGATGGTTAACAAGACCACTAGTTTCAAGTAAAAGGGCAAGGGAAAGAAAGGGAACTTCAAGAAGAATGGCAAGCAAGTTGCCACTCCCATGAAGAAGCCTAAAGCTAGACCCAAGTCTGAAACTGAGTGCTTCTACTGCAAAGGAAATAGTCACTGGAAGTGGAACTGCCCCAAGTATTTGGCGGATAAGAAGGATGGCAAGGTGAACAAAGGTATATGTGATATACATGTTATTGATGTGTACCTTACTAGAGCTCGCAGTAGCACCTGGGTATTTGATACTAGTTCTGTTGCTAATATTTGCAACTCGAAACAGGGACTACGGATTAAGCGAAGACTGGCTAAGGATGAGGTGACGATGCGCGTGGGAAATGGTTCCAAAGTCGATGTGATCGTCGTTGGCACGCTACCTCTACATCTACCTTCGGGATTAGTTTTAGACCTAAATAATTGTTATTTGGTGCCAGCGTTAAGCATGAACATTATATCTGGATCTTGTTTGATGCGAGACGGCTATTCATTTAAATCTGAGAATAATGGTTGTTCTATTTATATGAGTAATATATTTTATGGTCATGCACCCTTGAAGAGTGGTCTATTTGTGCTGAATCTCGATAGTAGTGATACACATATTCATAATGTTGAAGCCAAAAGATACAGAGTCGATAATGATAGTGCAACTTATTTGTGGCACTGCCGTTTGGGTCATATTGGTGTAAAGCGCATGAAGAAACTCCATACTGATGGACTTCTGGAATCACTTGATTATGAATCACTTGGTACTTGCGAACCATGCCTCATGGGCAAGATGAATAAAACACCATTCTCCGGAACAATGGAGCAAGCAATAGATTTATTGGAAATCATACATACTGATGTATGTGGTCCGATGAATATTGAAGCTCGCGGCGAGTATTGTTATTTTCTCACCTTCACAGATGATTTGAGCAGATATGGGTATATCTACTTAATGAAACGTAAGTCTGAAACATTTGAAAAGTTCAAAGAATTTCAGAGTGAAGTGGAAAATCATCCTAACAAGAAAATAAAGTTTCTACGATCTGATCGTGGAGGATAATATTTGAGTTACAAGTTTGGTCTACATTTGAAACAATGCAGAATAGTTTCGCAACTCGCGCCACCCGGAACACCACAGCGTAATGGTGTGTCCGAACATCGTAATCGTACTTTACTAGATATGGTGCGATCTATGATGTCTCTTACTGATTTACCGCTATCGTTTTGGGTTTATGCTTTAGAGACAACTGCATTCACGTTAAATAGGGCACCATCGAAATCCGTTGAGACGACGCCTTATGAACTATGGTTTGGCAAGAAACCAAAGTTGTCGTTTCTTAAAGTTTGGGGCTGCGATGCTTATGTGAAAAGGCTTCAACCTGATAAGCTCGAACCCAAATCGGAGAAATGTGTCTTCATAGGATACCCAAAGGAGACTGTTGGGTACACCTTCTATCACAGATCGTAAGGCAAGACATTTGTTGCTAAGAATGGATCCTTTCTAGAGAAGGAGTTTCTCTCGAAAGAAGTGAGTGGGAGGAAAGTAGAACTTGATGAGGTAACTGTACCTGCTCCCTTATTGGAAAGTAGTTCATCACAGAAACCGGTTCCTGTGACACATACACCAATTAGTGGGGAAACTAATGATAATGATCATGAAACTTCAGATCAAGTTACTACCGAACCTCGTAGGTCAACCAGAGTAAGACCCGCACCAGAGTTGTATGGTAACCCTGTTCTGGAAGTCATGTTACTTAACCATGATGAACCTACGAACTATGAAGAAGCGATGATGAGCCCAGATTCTGCAAAATGGCTTGAGGCCATGAAATCTGAGATGGGATCCATGTATGAGAACAAAGTGTGGACTTTGATTGACTTGCCCGATGATCGGCGAGTCATTAAGAATAAATGGATCTTCGAGAGGAAGACGGACGCTGATAGTAGTGTTACTATCTACAAAGCTCGACTTGTTGCAAAAGGTTTTTGACAAGTCCAAGGGGTTGACTACGATGAGACTTTCTCACCCGTAGCGATGCTTAAGTCTGTCCGAATCATGTTAGCAGTTGCCGCATTTTATGAAAACTGGCAAATGGATGTCAAAACTGCATTCCTTAATGGATTTCTTAAAGAAGAGTTGTGTATGATGCAACCAGAAGGTTTTGTTGATCCTAAAGGTGCTAACAAAGTGAGCAAGCTCCAGCGATCCATCTATGGACTGGTGCAAGCATCTCGGAGTTGGAACATATGCTTTGATAAAGTGATCAAAACATATGGTGTTATACAAACTTGCGGTGAAGCCTGTATTTACAAGAAAGTTAGTGGGAGCACTACAACATTTCTGATAAGTATATGTGAATGACATATTGTTGATTAGAAATAATGTAGAATTTTCTGGAAAGCATAAAGGAGTGTTTGAAAAGATTTTTTCAAAGAAATACCTCGACAAAGCTGCTTACACATTGAGCATCAAGATCTATAGAGATAGATAAAGACGCTTGATAAGTTTTTTCAATGAATACATACCTTGACAAGATTTTGAAGTAGTTCAAAATGGAACAGTCAAAGAAGGTGTTCTTTCCTGTGTTGCAAGGTGTGAAGTTGAGTAAAGACTCAAAACCTGACCACGGCAGAAAATAGAAAGCGAATGAAAATTCATTACCTATGCCTCAGTCATAGGTTCTACAAAGTATGCTATGCTATGTACCAGACCTATTGTGTACCTCACCATAAGTTTGGCAAGAGGGTACAATAGTGATCTAGGAGTAGATCAATGGACATCGATCAAAAATATCCTTAGTGGAATAAGGAAATGTTTCTCAGTTATGGAGGTGACAAAGAGTTCGTCGTAAAGAGTTACGTCGATGCAAGCTTTGACACCGATATGGATGACTCTAAGTCTCGATCTAGATACATATTGAAAGTGGGAGCAATTAGCTAGAGTAGCTCCGTGCAAAGCATTGTAGACATAGAAAATTTGCAAAATACATACGGCTCTGAATGTGGCAGACCCGTTGACTAAATTTCTCTCACAAGCAAAACATGATCACTCTTTGGGTGTTAATCACACAGCGATGTGAACTAGATTATCGACTCTAGTAAACCTTTTGGGTGTTAGTCACATGGAGATGTGAACTAATCACATAAAGATGTGAACTATTGATGTTAAATCACATGATGATGTGAACTAGATTATTGACTCTAGTGCAAGTGGGAGACTGAAGGAAATATGCCCTAGAGGCAATAATAAAGTTGTTATTTATATTTCCTTATATCATGATAAATGTTTATTATTCATACTAGAATTGTATTAACTAGAAACTTAGTACATGTGTGAATACATAGACAAACAAAGTGCCACTAGTATGCCTCTACTTGACTAGCTCATTGAATCAAAGATGGTTAAGTTTACTAGCCATAGACATGAGTTGTCATTTGATTAACGGGATCACATCATTAGGGAATGATGTGATTGACTTGACCCATCCGTTAGCTTAGCACGATGATCGTTTAGTTTGTTGCTATTACTTTCTTCATGACTTATACATGTTCCTATGACTATGAGATTATGCATCTCCCGAATACCGGAGGAACACTTTGTGTGCTACCAAACGTCACAACGTAACTGGGTGATTATAAAGGTGCTCTACAGGTGTCTCCGATGGTACTTGTTGAGTTGGCATAGATCGAGATTAGGATTTGTCACTCCGATTGTCGGAGAGGTATCTCTGGGCCCTCTCGGTAATGCACATCACTATAAGCCTTGCAAGCAATGTAACTAATGAGTTAGTTGCGGGATGATGCATTACAGAACGAGTAAAGAGACATGCTGTTGGGGAACATAGTGATTTCAAAAATTTCCTACGCACACGCAAGATCATGGTGATGCATAGCAACGAGAGGGGAGAGTGTGTCCACGTACCCTCGTAGACCAAAAGTGGAAGCGTTAGCACAACACGGTTGATGTATTCATATGTCTTCACGATCCAACCGATCAAGTACCGAACGCACGGCACCTCCGAGTTCTGCACACGTTCACCTCGATGACCTCCCTCGAACTCCGATCCAGCCGAGCTTTGAGGGAGAGTTCCATCAGCACGACGACGTGGTGACGATGATGATGTTCTACCGATGCAGGGATTCACCTAAGCACCGCTACGATATGACCGAGGTGGATTATGGTGGAGGGGGGCACCGCACACGGCTAAGAGGTCAAGAGATCAATTGTTGTGTCTATGGGGTGCCCCTGGCCACGTATATAAAGGAGTGGAGGAGAGGAGGGGCCGGCCCTCTCTATGGCATGCCCTAGGGGAGTCCTACTCCCACCGGGAGTAGGATTCCCCCTTTCCTAGTAGAACTAGGACCCCTTCCAAGTAGTAGGAGTAGGAGAGAAGGAAAGGGAAAAGAGACGAGAAGGAAGGAGGGGGCGCAACCCTTCCCCTAGTCCAATTCGTACTAGGCCTTGGGGGGGGGCTTGCCTCTCTCTCTTTCCCCTAAAGCCCAATAAGGCCCATACACTCCCCGGCGAATCACGTAACTCCCCGGTACTCCGATAAATATCCGAATCACTCAGAACCTTTCCGATGTCCGAATATAGTCGTCCAATATATCGATCTTTACATCTCGACCATTTCGAGACTCCTCGTCATGTCCCCGATCTCATCCGGACTCCGAACTACCTTCGGTATAAAACACATAAACTCATAATATAATCGTCATTGAACTTTAAGCGTGCGGACCCTAAGGGTTCGAGAACTATGTAGACATGACCGAGACACGTCTCCGGTCAATAACCAATAGAGGAACCTGAATGCTCTTATTGGCTCCTACATATTCTACGAAGATCTTTATCGGTCAAACCGCATAACAACATACGTTGTTCCCTTTATCATCGGCATGTTACTTGCCCGAGATTCGATCGTCGGTATCTCAATACCTAGTTCAGTATCATTACCGGCAAGTCTCTTTACTCGTTCCATAATACATCATCCCGCAGCCAACTCATTAGTTGCAATGCTTGCAAGGCTTATAGTGATGTGCATTACCGAGTGGGCCCAGAGATACCTCTCCGACAATCGGAGTGACAAATCCTAATCTCGAAATACGCCAACCCAACAAGTACCTTCGGAGACACCTGTAGAGCACCTTTATAATCACCCAGTTACGTTGTGACGTTTGGTGGCACACAAAGTGTTCCTCCGGTAAACGGGAGTTGCACAATCTCATAGTTATAGGAACATGTATAAGTCATGAAGAAAGCAAAAGAAACAAACTAAACGATCAAGTGCTAAGCTAACGAAATGGGTCAAGTCAATCAACATCATTCTCCTAATGATGTGATCCGTTAATCAAATGACAACTCTATGTCTATGGTTAGGAAACATACCATCTTGATCAACGAGCTAGTCAAGTAGAGGCATACTAGTCACATCTGTTTGTCTATGTATTCACACATGTATTTATGTTTCTGGTTAATACAATTCTAGCATGAATAATAAACATTTATCATGATATAATGAAATATATAATAACTTTATTATTGCCTCTAGGGCATATTTCCTTCAGTCTCCCACTTGCACTAGAGTCAATAATCTAGTTCACATCGCCATGTGATTTAATACCAATAGTTCACATCACCATGTCATTAACACCCATAGTTCACATCGACATGTAACCAACACCCAAAGGGTTTACTAGAGTCAATAATCTAGTTCACATCGCTATGTGATTAACACCCAAAGAGTACTAAGGTGTGATCATGTTTTGCTTGTGAGAGAAGTTTAGTCAACGGGTCTGCCACATTCAGATCCATAAGTATTTTGCAAATTTCTATGTCAACAATGCTCTGCACGGAGCTACTCTAGCTAATTGCTCCCACTTTCAATATGTATCCAGATTGAGATTTAGAGTCATCTGGATCAGTGTCAAAATTTGCATCGACGTAACCCTTTACGACGAACCTTTTTGTCACCTCCATAATCGAGAAACATATCCTTATTCCACTAAGGATAATTTTGATCGCTGTCTAGTGATCTACTCCTAGATCACTATTGTACTCCCTTGCAAAAAACAGTGTAGGGCATACAATAGATCTGGTACACAGCATGACATATTTTATAGAACCCATGGCCAAGGCATAGGGAATGACTTTCATTCTCTTTCTATCTTCTGTCGTGGTCGGGATTTGAGTCTTACTCAGTTTCACACCTTGTAACATAGGCAAGAACTCTTTCTTTGACTGTTCCATTTTGAACTACTTCAAAATCTTGTCAAGGTATGTACTCATTGAAAAACTTATCAAGCGTCTTGATCTATCTCTATAGATCTTGATGCTTAATATGTAAGCAGCTTCACCAAGGTCTTTCTTTGAAAACCCCTTTCAAACACTCCTTTATGCTTTGCAGAATAATTCTACATTATCTCTGATCAACATTATGTCATTCACATATACTTATCAGAAATGTTGTAGTGCTCCCACTCACTTTCTTGTAGATACATGCTTCACCGCAAGTCTGTATAAAACTATATGCTTTGATCAACTTATCAAAGCGTATATTCCAACTCCGAGATGCTTGCACCAGTCCATAGATGGATCGCTGGAGCTTGCATATTTTGTTAGCACCTTTAGGATTGACAAAACTTTCTTGTTGCATCATATACAACTCTTCTTTAATAAATCCATTAAGGAATGTAGTTTTGTTTATCCATTTGCCAGATTTCATAAAATGTGGCAATTGCTAACATGATTCGAACAGACTTAAGCATAGATACGAGTGAGAAACTCTCATCGTAGTCAACACCTTGAACTTGTCTTAAACCTTTTTCGACAATTCTAGCTTTGTAGATAGTAACACTACTATCAGCGTCTGTCTTCCTCTTGAAGATCCATTTAATCTCAACGGCTCGCCGATCTTTGGGCAAGTCAATCAAAGTCCATACTTTGTTCTTATACATGGATCTCATCTCAGATTTCATGGCCTCAAGCCATTTCATGGAATCTGGGCTCATCATCGCTTCCTCATAGTTCGTAGGTTCATCATGGTCAAGTAACATGACCTCCAGAACAGGATTACCATACCACTCTGGTGCGGATCTCACTCTGGTTTACCTACGAGGTTCAGTAGTAACTTGATCTGAAGTTACATGATCATCATCATTAGCTTCCTTACTAATTGGTGTAGTAGTCACAGGAACAGATTTCTGTGATGAACTACTTTCCAATAAGGGAGCAGGTACAGTTACCTCATCAAGTTCTACTTTCCCCCCACTCACTACTTTCAAGAGAAACTCCTTCTCTAGAAAGGATCCATTCTCAGCAATGAATATCTTGCCTTCGGATATGTGATGGAAGGTGTACCCAACATTTTCTTTTGGGTATCCTATGAAGACGCACTTCTCCGATTTGGGTTTGAGCTTATCAGGTTGAAACTTTTTCACATAAGCATTGCAACCTCAAACTTTAAGAAACGACAGCTTAGGTTTCTTGCCAAACCATAGTTCATACAGTGTCATCTCAACGGATTTAGATGGTGCCCTATTTAACGTGAATGTAGCTATCTCTAATGCATAACCACAAAACGATAGTGGTAAATTGGTAAGAGACATCATAGATCGCACCATATCTAATAAAGTATGGTTACGACGTTCAGACACACCATTACACTGTGGTGTTCCAGGTGGCGTGAGTAGTGAAACTATTTCACATTGTTTTAACTGAAGGCCAAACTCGTAACTCAAATATTTTACTTCTGCGATCATATCGTAGAAACTTTTATTTTTGTTACGATGATTCTCCACTTCACTCTAAAATTCTTTGAACTTTTCAAATGTTTTAGACTTGTGTTTCATCAAGTAGATATACTAATATCTATTCAAATCATCTGTGAAGATCAAAAAATAATGATACCTACCGCGAGCCTCAATATTCATCGGACCACATACATCAGTATGTATGATTTCCAACAAATCTGTTGCTCGCTCCATTGTTTCAGAGAACGGAGTCTTAGTCATCTTGCCCATGAGGCATGGTTCGCAAGCATCAACTGATTCATAATCAAGTGATTCCAAAAGCCCATCAGCATGGATTTTCTTCATGCGCTTTACACCAATATAACCTAAACGACAGTGCCACAAATAAGTTGCACTATCATTATTAACTTTGCATCTTTTGGCTTCAATATTATGAAAATGTGTATCACCACGATCGAGATCCAACAAACCATTTTCATTGGTTGTATGACCATAGAAGATTTTATTCATGTAAACAGAACAACAATTATTCTCTAACTTACATGAATAACCGTATTGCAATAAACATGATCCAATCATATTCATGCTCAATGCAAACACTAAATAACATTTATTTTAGGTTTAACACTAATCCCGAAAGTATAGGGAGTGTGCGATGATGATCATATCAATCTTGGAACCATTTCCAATACACATCGTCACTTCACCCTTAACTAGTCTCTGTTCATTCTGCAACTCCTGTTTCGAGTTACTATCCTTAGCAACTGAACTAGTATCAAATACTGAGGGGTTGCTATAAACACTAGTAAAGTACACATCAATAAAATTTATATCAAATATACCTATGTTCACTTTGCCATCCTTCTTATCCGCCAATTACTTGGGGTAGTTCTGCTTCCAGTGACCAGTCCCTTTGCAGTAGAAGCACTCAGTTTCAGGCTTAGGTCCAGACTTGAGTTTTTTCACTTGAGCAGCAACTTGCTTGCCGTTCTTCTTGAAGTTCCCCCTTTCTTTCCTTTGTCCCTTTACTTGAAGCTAGTGATTTTGTTTACCATCAACACTTGATGCTTTTCTTGATTTCTACCTTCGTCGATTTCAGCATCACGAAGAGCTTGGGAATCGTTCCGTATCCCTTGCATATTATAGTTCATCACGAAGTTCTACTAACTTGGTGATGGTGACTAGAGAATTCTGTCAATCACTATTTTATCTGGAAGATTAACTCCCACTTGATCCAAGCGATTGTAGTACCCAGACAATCTGAGCACATGCTCATTGCTTGAGCTATTCTCCTCCATCTTTCAGCTATAAAACTTGTTGGAGACTTCAGATCTCTCAACTCGGGTATTTGCTTGAAATATTAACTTCAACTCCTGGAACATCTCATATGGTCCATGACGTTTAAAATGTCTTTGAAGTCCCGATTCTAAGCCGTTTAAGCATGGTGCACTAAACTATCAAGTAGTCATCATATTGAGCTAGCCAAACGTTCATAACATCTGCATCTGCTCCTGCAATAGGTTTGTCACCTAGCGGTGCATCAAGGACATAATTCTTCTGTGCAGCAATGAGGACAAACCTCAGATCATGGACTCAATCCGCATCATTGCTACTAACATCTTTCAACTTAGTTTTCTCTAGGAACATATCAAAAATAAAACAGGGGAGCTAAACACGAGCTATTGATCTACAACATAGATATGCTAATACTACCAGGACTAAGTTCATGATAAATTTAAGTTCAATTAATCATATTACTTAAGAACTCTATAACATCCCAAATTTTCAATTTGGAATGTTATACATCAGATCATCATTGCACACCATATTTCATATTTGAGTTTTCTCAAATTTTGAGAATAGGATCATTTGATTTTATTTTATCATCAATTATTTCTATTACAAAAATATGAGAAAGGGAATAAAACGACTTTCCCAAAATAAAGAAATATTGAGGATTTAATAATAAAATCAAATAATATTTTATTTCGGATTTTTTCGGTGTTTTATTTGAATTTAGGAAAAATGTGCGTTTTTCAAAATTGCATTTAGGTCCCAAATAAATGTTCACCTTGTGCGGCTTGATTTTAGAAGCCCGTGAAAATTTATTTTGGAATTTTTGGAGTCCGTTTAGTATTTCTTTTTATTTTTCTTCTGCACGTAAATATTTAAAAAAAATGCGCACCGACCTACGGGCCGTGTCCGACCTGGACACCGGCCCGGGCGGGCTTTATAAGCTGGGGCAGCCCACCCGGGCAAACCCTAGCCGCCTCGAGCCCCGTGCCCCGCCGCCACCCGCCGCCACCCGCGCCGCCGCCGCCGCACGCTCGCCGAGGTTCGCCGCGCCTCGAAATCCGTGCCCTTTTTTCTTCTTTTTTTTCGGAAAACCGTTCGGTTTTTCCGTCGTTTTTTTAAATAGATCGTTTTTTCCGGTTTATTTAAATAGCGAGCGTTCGTCCGTTCGTTCGTTCTAACGAACGTTCGTCATTTTTCTTTTTCTCGGATTAAATCCGCGATTTTTCTGATCGCGATTCCTGATCCGATTTTCGTTTTAGTATAACTTTTCGCTCGTTTATCGGAATCAGGCGATTCAAGCGCCTAGAGTTTCGTCTCGAAACCCTCTATCCATTTAACCAACTTAAATAAGATTTTGCTACTGTAAAATTTGCCCTAGATCCAGATTAGTAGAACGAAGTTGTTTTCTTTCGCCGTTTGACTTTCGTTGCTTCGTTCGATTTGATTCTTTTTGCCAACCGGAGTTCTTAAGTTGAACCTTCTGGTTAGATCTCTTATTTGAGTTTTACCCATGCATTAGATGAGTTCTTATTGTATGCTTGTTTGTTTGTTTGCGATAGAGTACCCGGAGTGCGCCGCTTGTTACTTCGAATTGCTAGGTTTCCCGGATCATCAGCAAGGCAAGTAACACTTTGATCATACCTTTTCTACTACCCAGTTTTATTGCATTATATCAATCCTCACACATTGCATGATTAGGATCTAATTAAATTGTGGGATGGGAAGTAGTTGAGGTAGTACCTATTACCTGTTTATTATCAAACCTTTGGGAGTTACTTCTATGTTTGCTTATTATGCCATGCTATGCCAGTAGACGTGGATTGGGTGAGTGATATCCATGACAGATGTGAGTTTTGTTAATTAATGGTTTATCTAAGGTGGCAACTTAAACACACATCTGGGTGGATTGAGGCACCTGGGTATCCCAGGACTTACCTGTTTTCTTTTGGACCGCCACCCAGGCTCAAAGGGATCATGAGACTATTCATACTAGAAACTTCTGTGTGCAGCCACAAGCTATTATGGGCTCTAGCATAGTTGACTAAGTCGTGCGAACTCTTACAGTGGTAGACTAGCAGATGTAGGGGATGTAGGTGGTACGGTCTACCCGATCGTAAGGTGCTAGCGCTTCTGAAAGACTATGTCTCGGTCATCCGTCTTCTCAAACACCATGAAGTGCGAGAAACCAAATGGAGGCGATCGAGTCTTGTGGGGAAAAGTGCGCAAACCTCTGCAGAGTGTAATAAACTAATCATGGTTAGCCGTGTCCCCGGTTATGGACATCTTGAGTATCTAGTACTTGGATTATCATGTGAATCTCAACATGTTACTCTAAATTAATTTTGTTGGGTTATGTTTAATGATGATGCTTAATTGGGATTGAGAATGCTGTCAACCATTCTCAATGTTTAACAACTACCATGATAGTTAAATAAAATTTATTCCTTTGTAGTAGGGAAAAATTGGCTTTACGCAAAACTGTAACCATAGAGCTTTCCACCAGCCAAATATGCATATAGTATAGCTGTTTCATTCCATTACTCTCTATGTGTTACATTGCTAGCATATTCCATGTGCTGACCCGTTTCGGGCTGCAATGTTAATGTTGCAGACTTTTCAGACGACGATTAAGGAGTTTTAGGTCGTGGTTCTATACTCAGTGATGCCGTTGGAGTTGATGGACTCACTTATCTTCCAAGCCTTCTGCTGTTATCGTTATTAGATGGCCTTAAGCCATATTTATTGTAATAAGTTCTCTTTTGAGACACTCGATGTAATAAGTGTGTGATTGCTACTCTGCTATAAATCCTCCGAGTACTGTGTGGTGTCAGCATTACTGATCCAGAGATGACACCGGAGCACAGAGAACAGACTGTTTGAGGTCTGGTCGCTACAAACTCCCACTTAGATAGACATCCCTCTAATCCTCTAAGTGATCACGTGATCCATATCAACTAAACCATGTCCGGTCATCACGTGAGATGGAGTAGTTTCAATGGTGAACATCACTATGTTGATCATATCTACTATATGATTCACGCTCGACCTTTCGGTCTCAGTGTTCCAGGCCATATCTGTTATATGCTAGGCTCATCAAGTTTAACATGAGTATTCCGCGTGTGCAACTGTTTTGCACCCGTTGTATTTGAACGTAGAGCCTATCACACCCAATCATCACGTGGTGTCTTAGCACGAAGAACTTTCGCAATGGTGCATACTCAGGGAGAACACTTGCACCTTGATAATTAGTGAGAGATCATCTTATAAAGCTACCGTCGAACTAAGCAAAATAAGATGTATAAAAATAAACATCACATGCAATCAAAATATGTGACATGATATGGCCATCATCATCTTGTGCCTTTGATCTCCATCTCCAAAGCATCGTCATGATTTCCATCGTCACCGGCATGACACCATGATCTCCATCATATTGATCTATATCAATGTGTCGTCACATGGTCATCTCGCCAACTATTGCTCTTGCAACTATTGCTATCGCATATCGATAAAGTAAAGCAATTATTTTGGCGCTTGCATCTTATGCAATAAAGAGACAACCATAAGGCTTCTGCCAGTTGCCGATAACTTCAACAAAACATGATCATCTTATACAACAACTTATATCTCATCACGTCTTGACCATATCACATCACAACATGTCCTACAAAAACAAGTTAGACGTCCTCTACTTTCTTGTTGCAAGTTTTACGTGGCTGCTACGGCCTGAGCAAGAACCGTTCTTATCTACGCATCAAAACCACAATGATAGTTTGTCAAGTTAGTGCTGTTTTAACCTTCGCAAGGACCAGGCGTAGCCACACTCGGTTCAACTAAAGTTGGAGAAACTGACACCCGCTAGTCACCTGTGTGCATAGCACGACGGTAAAACCAGTCTTGCGTAAGCGTACGCGTAATGTCGGTCCGGGCCGCTTCATCCAACAATACCGCTGAACCAAAGTGTGACATGCTGGTAAGCAGTATGACTTATATCGCCCACAACTCATAAAACCTGGCTCGGATGCCACTCTTGGGGAACATAGTAATTTCAAAAATTTCCTACGCACACGCAAGATCATGGTGATGCATAGCAACGAGAGGGGAGAGTGTGTCCACGTACCCTCGTAGACCGAAAGCGGAAGTGTTAGCACAACACGGTTGATGTAGCCGTACGTCTTCACGATCCGACCGATCAAGTACCGAACGCACGACACCTCCGAGTTCTGCACACGTTCAACTCAATGACCTCCCTCGAACTCCGATCCAGCCGAGCTTTGAGGGAGAGTTCCGTCAGCATGACGGCGTGGTGATGATGATGATGTTCTACTGAGGCAGGGCTTCGCCTAAGCACCGCTACAATATGACCGAGGTGGATTATGGTGGAGGGGGGCACCGCACACGGCTAAGAGATCAAGAGATCAATTGTTGTGTCTATGGGGTGCCCCCTGGCCACGTATATAAAGGAGTGGAGGAGGGGAGGGGCTGGCCCTCTCTATGGCGCGCCCTAGGGGAGTCCTACTCCCACCGGGAGTAGGATTCCCCCTTTCCTAGTAGAACTAGGATCCCTTCCAAGTAGTAGGAGTAGGAGAAAAGGAAAGGGAAAAGAGACGAGAAGGAAGGAGGGGGCGCATCCCTTCCCCCTAGTACAATTTGGACTAGGCCTTGGGGGGGGGGGGCGGCCTGCCTCTCTCTCTTTCCCCTAAAGCCCAATAAGGCCCATACACTCCCCGGCGAATTCCCGTAACTCCCCGGTACTCTGATAAATACCCGAATCACTCGGAACCTTTCCGATGTCCGAATATAGTCGTCCAATATATCGATCTTTACATCTCGACCATTTCGTGACTCCTCGTCATGTCCCTGATCTCATTCGGGACTCCGAACTACCTTCGGTACATCAAAACACATAAACTCATAATATAACCGTCATCGAACTTTAAGCGTGCGGACCCTATGGGTTCGAGAACTATGTAGACATGACCGAGACACGTCTCCGGTCAATAACCAATAGCGGAATCTGGATGCTCATGTTGGCTCCTACATATTCTACGAAGATCTTTATCGGTCAAACCGCATAACAACATACGTTGTTCCCTTTGTCATCGGTACATTACTTGCCCGAAATTCGATCATCGGTATCTCAATACCTAGTTCAATCTCGTTACCGGCAAGTCTCTTTACTCGTTCTGTAATACATCATCCCGCAACTAACTCATTAGTTGCAATGCTTGCAAGGCTTATAGTGATGTGCATTACCGAGTGGGCCCAGAGATACCTCTCCGACAATCGGAGTGACAAATCCTAATCTCGAAATACGCCAACCCAACAAGTACCTTCAGAGACACCTGTAGAGCACCTTTATAATCACCCAGTTACGTTATGTCGTTTGGTGGCACACAAAGTGTTCCTCCGGTAGACGGTAGTTGCATAATCTCATAGTCATAGGAACATGTATAAGTCATGAAGAAAGCAATAGCAACAAACTAAACGATCAAGTGCTAAGCTAACAGAATGGGTCAAGTCAATCACATCATTCTCCTAATGATGTGATCCCATTAATCAAATGACAACTCATGTCTATGGTTAGGAAACATAACCATCTTTGATCAACGAGCTAGTCAAGTAGAGGCATACTAGTGACACTCTGTTTGTCTATGTATTCACACATGTATTATGTTTCCAGTTAATACAATTCTAGCATGAATAATAAACATTTATCATGATATAAGGAAATAAATAATAACTTTATTATTGCCTCAAGGGCATATTTCCTTCACATGCCAGTAACGAGATTGAACTAGGTATTGAGATACCGATAATCGAATCTCGGGCAAGTAACATACCGATGACAAAGGGAACAACATATGTTGTTATGCGGTTCGACCGATAAAGATCTTCGTAGAATATGTAGGAGCCAATATGGGCATCTAGGTTCCGCTATTGGTTATTGACCAGAGAAGTGTCTCGGTCATGTCTACATAGTTCTCGAACCCATAGGGTCCGCACGCTTAACGTTCATTGACGATATAGTATTTATGAGTTATGTATGTTGGTAACCGAATGTTGTTCGGAGTTCCGGATAAGATCACGGACATGACGAGGAACTTCGAAATGGTCCGGAGATAAAGTTTGATATATGGGATAATAGTGTTTGGTCTCCGGAAGGGTTCCGGAATTCACCGGAAGGGGTTCCGGATGTTTCCCGAAATGTTTGGGTACGAGAACACTTTATTTGGGCCAAAGGGCAAAGCCCACAAGGTTTTTGGAAAGCGCAAAAGGAAGTTTTGCAAAGTCGAGGGGCCAGACGCCAGGGTCCCTGACATCTGGTTCCAGACGCCGGGAACCCTGGCGTCTGGCCCTGGAGTCTGAGAAGGACTCTTGCCTTTTGGGTGAAACCGACTTTGTGGAGGCTTTTACTCCAAGTTTCGACCCCAAGGCTCAACATATAAATAGAGGGGTAGGTGAAAGTGCTAGTGATCGACTAGAGGGGGGGGGTGAATAGGCGATTTTTATGGAAGTCTTCAATACATGGAAGTTTCGAAGACAATCGATAGAAATGAACCTATTAACATGCAGCGGAAGGTAGACTACACTAGGCAAGCCATAGTCAAGTATTCAATGAAGTGAAAGCACAAAGACTAATAGCAGCTAGGCAGTATGGATCATGATGGAAGATAGTATGAAGCCAATCAGAACAAGCAGTCACACAGTGAAGTCAAATAGATAATGCAAACAGGCAATGACTTCACAAGGACCAACTGTGAATAAAGAGATGGGAAGGATAGAACTAGTTGCTCGTTGAAGACAAGGATTTGTTGGACCAGTTCCAGTTTCCGTGAAAACTGTACGTCTGGTTAGGGAGGCTGAGATTTCACTCAGAAGACCGTGTCTTCACCTTATTCCCCTTGAGCTAAGGACACCCAGTCCTCGCCCAATCACTCTAGTAAGTCTTCAAGGGAGACTTCCAAACCTTCACAGACTTCGTTCACCGGCGATCCACAATGACTCTTGGATGCTCAAAATGCGACGCCTAACCGGCTGGAGGATTCACAGTCCTCAAGTGTAACAAGTCTTCAGATCACACAGACAGGAAGGCTTCAGTGATGCCTAACACTCTTTGGCTCTGGGTGTTTAGGGCTTTGTCCTTGCAAGGATTTCTCTCTCAAAGGCTTCGAGGTGGGTTGCTCTCAAACGACAAAAGTCGTGCACTATCTCTGAGCAGCCAACCAATTTATGGTGTAGGGGATGGGCTATTTATAGCCACTAGGCAACCCGACCTGATTTGTCTGAAATGACCCTGGGTCACTAAGGAACTGAAACGTGTTCCAATGGTCATATTTCAAACACACGCGGAAACTTTACTTGGGCTACAAGTAAAGCTGACTCATCCAGCTCTGGATAAGATTTGCTCTCATTGTCTTCGCTCGAAGACATATGATTTTGGTTAAGCATCACTTCAGTCACTCTGTCTTTGTTCACTGGGACCCTACTTAACATTACGGTGGTTCCTATGACTCAACAAAGAAGAAAAGGAAAGAACGAAACAACTAAGTCTTCGCGCTCCATAGTCTTCACTCAATGTTTTCTCTTGTCATAGTCTTCAATGTGAATATCTTCACATACCACCTTTGTCTTCAATGTCTTCATACATTTTTAGGGGTCATCTCCGGTAGGAAAGCCGAATCATTGAGGGACTACTACCTATGTTATCCTGCAATTCTCACAAACACATTAGTCCCTCAACCAGGTTTGTCGTCAATACTCCAAAACCAACTAGGGGTGGCACTAAATGCACTTACAATCTCCCCCTTTTTGGTGATTGATGACAAACTGGTTGAAGTTTTCAATGGGGATAAAAGTATGTGAAATTGTAAAGGATTTAAGTATTTTCTTCATAAGTAGCAGGAAGGCTCCCCCTGAAGATGTGCATATAAGTATTTTGCTTTTGAATGCAAATGCACATGGGAAGTTGTACTTGCGGAGCTCCTCTTCTACTTATGATGACAATTCAACATGCATGAAAGGATATAATGAAGATAATGACATGCATAATGAAAAATGGACGTCTGCAAAATGACTTCGTGCGGAATTTATTGTCGCACATGCAGAATTTATCATCGCATCACATAGTGTCGAAAAAGGTAGCAGACGACCATCAAGTTTAAGTGTTACAACTCAAAACGAACCAAATATTTCAAAAGCGAGAGTTGTAAGCACTTGGCAAATGTAGCAAAAGTAAAGAAACCACCCATATGGACCCGCTTGAATACTATCAACTCATATGCTTCTCCCCCTTTTGTCAGTAATGACCAAAAAGGTTTGATGACATAGAGCTTCTAATCGTTCCCGTGAGGAGTAGGTGAAGCAGCAGGGTCATCGTTGAGGTTCGGTGGTGCGGAAGAACTTGGTGCAGTATCGACACGCGCTGAAGTTGGAGGTGGTGAAGTAGCATCATCTTGATCATCTATGACTCTGGCATTCACCATTGCAGCTGAGGAGGAATAGTCAGAGTCTTCAAGTGAGGGAGTCCGACGCAAGTGAGCATTCCTTGGAGGAGCTGAGTCAAACTTGAATCTTTCTGTGAAGCCATCGTCTTGCAGATCAACTTCAGCACTGAGTAATGTCAAGCTCTTCCAAGACCTCCGACAGGTTTCATGTGTAACAAAGGCATTCTTGGTGGCAAGATTGCGAATGCGATTGACATCCACCAAGAGGCTTTGCATCTGACGCTTGAGCCAATCATGATGCTTATCCTGTTTCTGATGTAGAGTGACTAGAAGCTCTCGGTCATTGAGAACACGAGATCGCTTTCGAGGCCTTTGGGCAATGGTGCTTGCAGTGGCGTCAGTTTGGGTGCGAGGGGCATGTGTGTTGCCAGCCAGGGGATAAACACGAGAGACGGCCTGAACTCCTTCAATGGGCTGGGTGAAGCTTTGACGATCAACATTGTGAAGATAAACTGGCTCCTTTGCAGGCTCTGGGTAAATAGCTTCAATAGACAGATCAACCTCTGGCAAGAACACGAGATGATTGCGCAGAGACGGCTGATAGTTGAAAGCAGAGTGAAGCTTGATAAGGCGCATTACCCATGGAGCATAGAACTTCAAACCAAAGATGTCGAAGCCAGATGCAGCCAACTGCCCGATGAAGAAGTCTTGAGCATTGAAGCTGATGCCATTGAAGATATAGAAAACCAAATTATTCATTGCTCCTTCAAGCTTCGCTGCAGATGAATGTTCTTTGACATGCCATAGAGTTTTCCTAATGATATGGTAAATGGTGCGGGGCAAATACTCTAGGTCTTCGACAAAGAATTCCGTTGGGTATTCAGCGTCGCGTGGCAGAGGCTTCATCATGCTCAACATTTGGCTCATGTTAGGCTCTGGCTTCTGGAAAATGCTCTCCAAAGCATTCTGGTGTTGCTGACAACCCGGTTCATAATATTCGCTAGGAGTGGGCAGGGCTGTAAGCTCAGTGATGTCTTGGGCTTTAGCTTCATGATGGACATCGCCCGTCATCCACTCAAGGATCCAAGTCTTCGAATCCCTGTTGTATCCACGAATGTGGAGGGTAGCATAAAATTGAAGCAGAAGTTCTTCATTCCAATGTTCCTTGGCAGTCACAAAGTTGAGCAGACCCGCATCACGGAAGCAATCAAGAGCTTCTTCAAGGCAAGGCAATCCAGCAATGGCTTCGCAGTCTAGACGCATATGAGGGAAAATGCGCCCCTGATTGTATAAGATGCAAGAATAGTAGCTACGTTGTTGATAACTCTAGAATCGATCCGAGGAGATTCTTGGCCTTGTGTAGGGGTTCTTGTCACTGTCAAAGAATGTGTTGTGTGCCTTGAATCCATTCAGATTAAACGATCCTGGTGACATTGCACTACCTGGAAACCGTGGTAGCCTTGGCTTTGGCTTCTGGACCTGAGGCCTGTGCTCCACATGATAGTCAAATTGAGGTCCGGGAGTAGGCGGAGGAACCAGAATTGGCCAGCGGACGGTAACAAGCTGACCACGATCATATGCTTGCTCGATGGTGTGTGGCCTGGGAGGTGGTACAGGAGCAGAGGCATTGGCTTCAAGCTGCAGATTTGCATCAGGTGCAACATTAGCTTCAGGTGCAATGACATCTGGCACCACATTAGCTTCAGGCGCCACATTAGCTTCAGCCATGACAACGTCATTGGCTTTAGTGTTGGTGGCTGCCTCAGTATTGGTAACCTCCACTTCAGGAACTGGAGGGTCAGACACGTTCTCCTCGAGAACAACTTCAGGATTGGACGGGGGTGTAGCAACTCTTTCTTCATCTCTTGGTTCTTCTTCTTGGTCATCGGCTGATGCAGCCGGAATATCTTCAGCCGTTTTGGCTTTAGATCCAGGGATGTTCGCAGTAGGACAGACTTCAGGGAAGACTTCGCGTGAAACAGATTGGCGCTCTTCTCCTTCTGGAACACTTGACAATGTGACCTGTGGCCTTGGTCCTTTGCAAAGCCTGCGAAACGCTGGCGACGCCTATGGAGATGGAGTTGGTTGGGCCTCAAGGTCTTCATTGTCAATCACTGGAGTGGTGACCTGGGTTGGGGGAGTAACTGGTGTTTCTTCATCACGAGGGGATTCTTGAGGGTGATCAGCCCATGAGTCATCCTAAGCAATTGGCGTCAATGGACGACCAATGCTGATGAGTTCGCTGTTCATGAGAACAGGCGATGATACAAAATTGTGCTCGATCTGAGGAAGGACTTCATCATCTTCAACATTGTCGTGATGACCAATGTCTTCAGCTGCGGTGGGGTCAACAGCTAGAATGTCTTCAGATTCAGGAGCCTATGTGGAAGCAGGCTCATGAACTACCAAACGACGGTCTTGGTGTGTAGAGGGAGGACGAGCAACATAAATTGGCTCGACAACAAGGGTCTCTGTGGGAGCAGCCCGGTCTCTTTTCTTTGTCTTTCGCTTCTTGATCGGTGGAGCATCATCAGTGGGGGCTTTGGACTTGCGCTTTCTGGCTTCGGCTTCAGCTGCCCTAGTTTTCTGGAACTCTGAAGCCACTGTGGAGACCTTAGGCTTCGAGCCTGTCATACTGGCCGGGAAGACAATGCGAGGTTCTTCCTGCCTTGAAGCTTCTGGTTGGGCCACAGTTGGCTTCTTCTTCTTCTTGGCAGCCATTCTGGGGTCGATGCCTGGTCGCCCAAAGCCTTGCGCTTTTCAGCTTCATTGCAGCCTTGAACACATTTTACAGCAAGATTCTTCATGCGCTCACGAGAACCTTTTGCTTCTTCTCGTTTCTTGTGGAACGCCTCCTTGAACTCATGCATCATGACCTTGAAGTTTTGAATGTATTCAACATTGAGATTGGCCATGTGCTTCTTGAACTAAGCCTTTTCATAATCAATCTTGTGCTTCAGCTCAACAATCTTCTGTGCAAGAGCCAGCTCAGGAGCAATGGCTCTGTGGAAGGAGAAGCTAAGGCCAATTGGGAGCTGAAGATCATCAAAACTGAGATCTAGGCTGTCAAACCACTCATCAATAAACTTATACAGAATCTCCACATCAAAGAGGGGAAGATCATTGAAGATTTCTGCCTCTTGCTTGCTCTTTATCAATTGCTCAAGAGCATCATCACCAAGATCATCGTCGCTAGACAGATCAATGGCGTCATTCTCGTTTCTCAAAACAGCAGCAGGGGTTAATGCTTGACCAGTTGGTTGCATGGGCTTTTTCAACTTGTCAGACTTGGAGATGCGAGAGAGATCTTCAGACTACACACTGGCTTCAGGAGGTGCAGTGGCCAGAGGCTTCGCCCGTGAGACCTTTGGTGCAGAGGAGGGCTTTGAAGCTTTGGTTTCTTTTGCTTCACAAGCTTCGGTGGTGCAGGCGCTTCGTTAGAATCAGCGTCATCTGCAAAGTGATCCACGGCTGCCCCTTGAACCTGAATGTGAGTGATGAGTCCTTCTAAGTTGTAGAAGGGCCCAACAAGATTGGGTTCAACATCGCGTGTGCCGTCGGCACGAGGAGCAGAGGGACCGGGGTTGAAGTCCAACCCTAGTGACTTCTTGTTCTCTTTGGCAGAAGTTTTGGCAAACTGGAAGTTGCGCTTAAAGAGATTATCTTCACGACACCATGACATAGAGGATGGTTCGGCATTAGCAGGCTGAGGTCCATGAATCATGCAGGGGTAGAAGCCTTGAGCAATAGCTTCAGACTTTGACTTGGGCTGAAGACCTTTGTATATAATATCTCCCAGGGGCCCTTGATGGCATTCTTTTCAGCATATTCATCGGTGACAAATCTGTACTTGAACCATTCCTCTGCCCAATGTCTTCGAATCCATTGGATTCGGTTCTTGCGTTCTCCATAGGTCTCTTCTGGATCTGACTTGTATAACTCATAGAGATCCGGTGGCAGGTCCTTAGTAGTGTTTTCTCGGCGCTGTCTGCCGCCCTTCCTGACTGATTTTTCTGTTGCCATGAAGTTTAGACTGAAAGCCTTCAACACTGTCAAAGTCTTCCGTCTGCTGGTCAGACAAGAACTGGCTTCAGGAGAATTTATGTGATGCTGTAAGAACTCTGCAAATGAATGCAGACTATGAGAACCAAGGGATTCTCCCACAGACATGTACCTGTGACAGCATTAGAGATGCGAGGGAAGGGGAAGAGGTCATATGCATTCTTAGAAGATTTTGAAAATAAATCAGTTTAGAAGACATTGACCTCATAGTGCGAAGACATTCACTCATATGTAGAGAGTTGGTTCCAGATTTGTACGAATCCACGAATAAGTACAAGTGAGGAATCTAACTAGTTTGTGAAGCATAAGTGAACATACTAGGTGCTATGAGATGCAGAAAAGGATAGATCCAACTTTGTAGCAACAGAAATCACTTGTGGTTGAAAAGGATGAATCTATCGGATCAAAAAGACTGTAAAAGAGTTTTTATTTACCACTCGAGGAACTTCTAGACAAAGTAGGAGATGAGGCCAACCAGTTCGATCTTCCGTGCCCTAACTTGGCGACGGAGGACACCTATGGCGACGACGGAGAAGACGATGTCCGCGGCCGGCGTGATGACGGCGTCGGTGAGGTCGCAGCAGCTAAGCGCTTCGTCGCCGGCGTCGTCGAGGGCTAGCGGTGGCGCTAGGGTGTGTGCGAGGAAGAGAAGTGGAAGAAGAGATAATGACTAGGGTGTGGTGAGTATTTATAAGGGCAGGGACGGCGCAACGTTATTACACAGGTGCCCCTGGCGGTTCACATCTGGAAGACACGTGGCGATCATGCAACACATCGGAGGTTGTTCCACGTTCCCACGTACGCCTGGATTGTCGGGTGGTCATTCCCGCTTCTCCGGGTTTCAGGCAAAAAGGATTGAGCATTTAAAACAGATTTAATGATTGTCTCTGTATCTTCTGCTGACAAGGACACAGCGAATACATTCGACAGTTTCAATAGAATGCATATGATTTGGATAGATAGATTAGAGACGGGAGCATAGAAAGGTTAGGGTCCGATCGCATTCACTTAGTTCAAAAGATTCAACGAGAAGACATAGCTATAAGTGAATGCCGTAGAGGACAGAACACAATCATATGAGTATATCCGAATAAGACCAAATTAATATAGTGAAGATAAACATGAAACCGTGTTAATATTGAAAACAAACCAAATGGGAAGACTTTGCAAGTGTAACGACAACAGAAAATACTCCAAACCAAAGTTTGGTGGTGGCGTTACCCACCGTATAGGAAGTATTAAACCCAGACACGACACACAATTATCGTGGCGCTCTGAAGTCCAATTCCGTGTTAATGTATTCACACTTAGAGTGTAAGTCTTCATTAGTTGAAGATATATGTTACTTCGTGTGTTGCACATCTAAGACATCAACATGCATAAGTGTTAGGATGTGTGCATGATCATAGGACATTTGAGGATTCCAAGATATTTAGCTCACACCGCAACTTGCAAAATCTTTTCTCATCCAAGGGCTTTGTGAAGATATCTGCCAGTTGCTCTTCAGTGTTGACGTGAATGATATCAATGTCTTCCTTCATGACATGATCTTTGAGAAAGTGATGACGGATCTGAATGTGCTTTGTCTTCGAGTGCTGAACTGGGTTGTTGGCGATCTTGATGGCGCTTTCATTGTCTCAGTAGAGTGGCACTTGCTTCAGATGAATGCCATAGTCTTTGAGTGTTTGCTTCATCCATAGAAGCTGAGCGTAGCAAGATCCAGCAGCAATGTATTCAGATTTAGCAGTGGAGAGAGATACACAGTTCTGCTTCTTTGAAGACCAACACACAAGTGATCGTCCCAGAAAGTGACATGTGCCTGATGTAGACTTGTGATCCACCTTGTCACCAGCATAATCAGCATTCGACAATCCAACTAGATCAAACTCTGAGCCCTTTAGATACCATAATCCTAGTGTTGGGGTGTAAGCCAAATATCGAAGAATTCGCTTCACAGCTAAGTGATGCCATTCCTTTGGTGCCGCTTGGAATCGGGCACACATGCAAACACTAAGCATTATATCTGGCCTAAATGCACATAAATAAAGCAAAGAACCAATCATGGAGCGGTATACCATTTGATCGAACTCTTTACCATTGGCGTCAGAATCCAGATGACTCTTGGTAGGCATTGGCGTCGTATAACCCTTGCAGTCTTGCATTCCAAACTTCTTCAGGCAATCTTTGAGGTATTTCTCTTGAGATATGAAGATGTCATTGCGTTGCTGCCGTATTTGAAGACCAAGGAAGAACTTCAGCTCACCCATCATGGACATCTGATATTGCTCTTGCATCATGTACCCAAACTCATCACTGTATTTCTGGTTAGTGCAGCCGAAGATAATGTCATCCACATATATTTGACACAGAAATAGTTCACCATCATATATCTTTGTGAAGAGTGTGGGATCCAGGGAACCAGGTATGAAGCCTTTGCTCTTCAGGAAGTCTTTGAGTGTGTCGTACCAAGCACGAGGGGCTTGTTTGAGGCCATACAATGCCTTGTTGAGCTTGTAAACCATGTCAGGATGTTTTGGATCTTCAAAGCCGGGCGGTTGTGCAACATACACTTCTTCAATCTTGCCATTGAGAAAGGCGCTCTTCACATCCATTTGATACAGAAGGATGTTATGATGATTCGCATAGGCTAGCAGTATGTGTATATGAAAGGATCGAGAAGAGGTGTCTAGAGGGGGGTGATTAGACACTAAGTGCCAAAAGTTGCAGTTTTTAATATTCTTAAGTTTAAGTGGAGTTTAAGCACAAGTTTAACAAACGCAATACATATCAAGCAAGCATGCAATGAGTATATGAGCAGCGGAAAGTAAAGCATGCAACTTGCAAGAATGTAAAGAGAAGGGTTTGGAATATTCAAACGCAATTGGAGACACGGATGTTTTTGTCGTGGTTCCGATAGGTGGTGCTATCGTACATCCACGTTAATGGAGACTTCAACCCACGGAGGGTAACGGTTGCGCGAGTCCATGGAGGGCTCCACCCACGAAGGGCCCACGAAGAAGGAACCTTGTCTATTCCATCACGGCCGTCGCCCACGAAGGACTTGCCTCACTAGCGGTAGATCTTCATGAAGTAGGCGATCTCCTTGCCCTTACAAACTCCTTGGTTCAACTCCACAATCTTGTTGGAGGCTCCTAAGTGACACCTAGCCAATCTAGGAGACACCACTCTCCAAGAAGTAACAAATGGTGTGTTGATGATGAACCCCTTGCTCTTGTGCTTCAAATGATAGTCTCCCCAACACTCAACTCTCTCTCACACGATTTGGATTTGGTGGAAAGAATATTTGAGTGGAAAGCAACTTGGGAAAGGCTAGAGATCAAGATTCATATGGTTGGAATGGAATATCTTGACCTCAACACAAGTGTAGGTGGTTCTCTCTTAGAAAATGTGTATTGGAAGTGTAGGTATGTTCTGATGGCTTTCTCCACGAATGAAGAGTGGGTGGAGGGGCATATATAGCCTCCACACAAAATCTAACAGTTACACACAATTTGCCAAACTCGGTGGGACCGAATGGTTAAACTCGGTCGAACCGATTCAGCAAACCTAGTGACGGTTAGGATTTTCGGTGGGACTGAGATGCAACTCGGTAGGACCGATATGGTTAGGGTTAGGGCATAACGTAATCTCGGTGTGACCGATTACACAAACTCAGTGGGACCAATTTTGGTAATAAGCTAACCAGAGAGTTGTTCAGGTAAACTCGGTGGGACCGATTCGCTCATCTCGGTGAGACCGAAATGTTACAAAAGGGAAATAGAGAGTTTATGTTGCAATCTCGGCGGGACTGATCGCTCATCTTGGTAAGACCAAAACATTACAAAGGGAAACAGAGAGATTGCAATCTCATCTCGGTGAGACCAATTTGCCTAGGGTTTGTGGCAGTGGCTATGACATTTGAAACTCGGTGGCGCCGGATAGAAAGAATCGGTGGTGCCGAGTTTGACTTTTGGTTTAGGTCATATGTGGATGTGGGAAGGTAGTTGAGGGTTTTGGAGCATATCACTAAGCACTTTGAGCAAGCAAGCCATTAAGCAACACCTCATCCCCTCTTGATAGTATTGGCTTTTCCTATAGACTCAATGTGATCTTGGATCACTAAAATAGAAAATGTAGAGTCTTGATCTTGAAGCTTGAGCCAATCCTTTGTCCTTAGCATCTTGAAGGAGTTCCACATCCTCTAGTTCATGCCACTCCATTGTTGAACTTATGTGCAACATACACTTCTTCTTCAATCTTGCCATTGAGAAAGGCACTCTTCACATCCATTTGATATAGAAGGATGTTATGATAATTTGCATAGGCTAGCAGTATGTGTATAGCTTCAAGCCTAGCCACACGAGCAAATGTTTCATCGAAGTCAATTCCTTCAACTTGAGTGTATCCTTGAGCAACGAGACGAGCCTTGTTTCTGACAACTTGACCATGCTCGTCTTGCTTGTTGTGATATATCCATTTAGTGCCTATGATATTGTGTTTACGAGGATCAGGACGCTTGACCAGTTCCCATACATTATTCAGCTCGAACTGTTGAAGCTCTTCTTGCATAGCTTGAATCCATTCAGGTTCCATGAAGGCTTCATCAACTTTCTTGGGTTCAGATATTGAGACGAATGCAAAGTGCCCACAGAAATTTGCTAGTTGTGTTGCCCTTGAACGAGTGAGTGGACCAGGTGCATTGATGCTATCAATTATCTTCTCAATCTGTACTTCATTTGCAACACGAGGATGAACTGGACGAAGATTTTGCTCTTGCTGATCATTTTCATCGTTTGAAGGATTGTCTTCAGGCTGAGCATTGTCTTCAGGTTGATTAGGTGCAGAGATGATAAGTTCCTCTTCAGGCTGTACTTCAGACGGTATGATTTCTCCAGTTCCCATAAGCTTGATGGATTCACTGGGTGGAATTTCATCTAGCACATTTGGCAGGTGCTCTCTTTGCGAGCCGTTAGTCTCATCGAACCGCACATCCACAGTTTCAACCACTTTATAGTGAAAGAGGTTGAAGACTCTGTAGGAGTGCGAATCCTTTCCGTAACCAAGCATAAAACCTTCATGTGCTTTCGGTGCAAATTTTGAAGTGTGATGTGGATCCTTGATCCAGCACCTAGCACCAAATACTCTGAAGTAACTGAAATTTGGCTTCTTACCAGTGAGGGGTTCATAGGATGTTTTCTTCAGAAGCTTGTGAAGATAAACACGATTGATGACATGGCATGCAGTATCAATAGCTTCAAGCCAGAACTTTCTTGGTGTCTTGTATTCATCGAGCATCGTTCAAGCCATATCAATGAGTGTTCTGTTCTTGCGTTCCACGATGCCATTCTGCTGCGGCGTGTACGGAGCTGAGAACTCATGAGTGATGCCCAATGTATCGAGATAAGTGTCGAGGCCGATATTCTTATATTCAGTGTCATTGTCGCTTCTGATGTGCTTGATCTTGACGCCATAGTTGTTCATGGCTTGATTGGCAAAGTGTCTGAAGACATCCTGCACTTCAGTCGTAGAGGATTATATGCACCCATGTATATCTTGAATAATCATCAACAATGACGAAGCCATAGAGACAAGCAGTAGTAGTAAGAGTAGAGTAGTGAGTAGGGCCGAAGAGGTCCATGTGTAGCAGTTCGAAGGGTTGAGTCGTTGTCATGATTGTCTTCGAGGGATGCTTGGCCCTCGTCATCTTTCCAGCTTCGCAGGCACCGTATAAGTGATCCTTCTTGAACTTGACGCCCTCGATGCCTATGACGTGCTTCTTCTTTGCAAGAGTATGCAAGTTCCTCATGCCAGCATGCCCTAGCCTCCGATGCCAGAGCCAGCACTCTGAAGCTTTTGCAAGAAGACATACGGCAAGCTGTGGTCCTGCTGAGAAATCTACCATGTATAAATCATCTTTCCGATACCCTTCAAAGACTAGAGACTTGTCAGATTCCATTAGAACAAGGCAACGATATTTTCCAAATATCACAATCATGTTCACATCGCAAAGCATTGAGACAGACATTAAGTTGAAACCAAGGGATTCAACAAGCATCACTTTATCCATGTGCTGATCCTTTGAGATTGCAACTCTACCTAGACCCAATACCTTGCTTTTACCAGTATCAGCAAATGTGATGTGACTTTTGTCAGATGGACGTAAGGTTGAGTCCATGAGAAGACTTCGTTCGCTAGTCATGTGATTAGTACATCCACTATCAATAATCCATTCTAAAGCAGCTGGTGTCATACCCTACAGTGCAGTTAGGGGGATTGGCTTCACGAAGAGTATTGTGAAGCATAAACATTTGACGAGCAAGTGGATTATGAAAGCTTAGATCGAGGTTAGGACTGATAGGACAAATAGCAAGCGACTCAGGAACAAAATACATAATAAGACCATTTGGGCATTTGATCTTGCGCCCTACAAGATGTTTTAGGTCCCCAGCAATAGCTTTAGACGCATTTGATTTTCGGCTAGAGACCTTTCCCTGCAAAAGAGAGTTAAGCTTTCTTAGACACCCACATCTTCAAGGGTGGCTTCGAAGCAATGAGTCTAAGTGCAGCATCTGAGAACTTTGGCTTTGGAGCCCTAGCAAATAGTCTTGCAGGTGGAGAATAGTACTCATAAGAATAAGCAGAGTAGTTCTGGGTCTTATGAACATGGAGGTTTGATGAAACACGCTCATATTCATAAGCCTGAGTATAGTTTCCCTGCAAAACATTTGTGTTAGTGCGACTCAGGTGAGTCCTCTGTCTGTATGAAGCCTTTGGACCATATGAAGCCTGTGGTCTCGGGTTTGTCTTCTTCCCTTGTGATGTCATGACGACATTCACAGGAAGATTCTCCAGACACTTTTTGGGCACCCAGACTTTCTTCATAAGTGGCCCATTCCTGCAGTTAGTACCAATATACCTGGCAAACACTTCACCATTCTAATTCTTAAACAGTTTATAGTTTGCATCAAAGGATTCATCAATGATAATAGGATTAGCACAAGTGAAGCCAGATAGGGTAGATGGATCCACTGAAGGTTCCTTTGCAGCAACCCATGTGGTTTTGGGGTACTGGTCAGGCTTCCAGTAAGAGCCATCAGCATTCATTTTCCTTTTGAACCCAACACCATCTTTCCTAGGGTTTCGGTTCAGAATCTGCCTTTTGAGGACATCACATAGTGTCTGATGCCCTTTGAGACTTTTGTACATCCCTGTTTCAAGCAATGTCTTCAACCTAGCATTTTCATCAGCAATAGCAGTGGCATCCTCAGCAGAGGGGTTAGTTACATCAACAGTTGAAGATATTGCAACAGTAGCAGCAGTAGAACATCCAGCAATAGAAGTAGCGTTATCACGCTCAAGGCATTTAAGACATGGTGGTTCAAATCCTTCCTGAGCGGGACTAATCTGTTTGGCGCGAAGTGACTCGTTTTCCTTTTGAAGATCTTCATGAGCCGCTCTCAATTTCTCAAGTTCTTGCTTCCTTTGAAGATAATCATAGGAAAGCTTTTCATGAGTTGTTGAGAGCGTTTCATGATGACTTTCAAGTTCCTCATACTTAACATGAAGATTTTTTATGTCTTCAATTAAGGACTGAGATCGAGTCATTTCAGTGTCCAACAGCTCATCGCTTTTGTCTAACAGTTTTTGAATATGTTCCATAGCTTTCTGTTGTTCAGTTGCAATTTTAGCAAGTGTTTTGTAGCTGGGTTTAGAATTACAATCAGAGTCATCTTCACTGGATGTTTGATAGTGAGTATTGCGTGAGTTTACCTTGGCACCACATGCCATGAAGCAATAGGTGGGAGCGGAGTTGTCCTTGTCATTAGCATCGGCGTCGGTGACTGCTACGTCTTGAGCTTGCGTTGGTTTTCCCCGAAGAGGAAGGGATGATGCAGCAGAGTAGCATAAGTATTTCCCTCAGTTTTTGAGAACCAAGGTATCAATCCAGTAGGAGGCCATGCTCAAGTCCCTCGTACCTGCACAAAACGATAGCTACTCGCAACCAACGCGATTAGGGGTTGTCAATCCCTTCACGTTCACTTACGAGAGTGAGATCTGATAGATATAATATTTTTGGTATTTTTGGTATAGAGATGCAAAGTAAAAAGTAAAAGCAAAGTAAAAAAGCAAAACAAGATTAAAGTGATGGAGATTGATATGATGAGAATAGACCCGGGGGCCATAGGTTTCACTAGTGGCTTCTCTCAAGAGCATAAGTAGTCTACGGTGGGTGAACAAATTATTGTTGAGCAATTGACAGAATTGAGCATAGTTATGAGAATATCTAGGCATGATCATGTATATAGGCATCACGTCCGTGACAAGTAGACCGAAACGATTCTGCGTCTACTACTACTACTACTCCACTCATCGACTACTATCCAGCATGCATCTAGAGTATTAAGTTAAAAACAGAGTAGCGCCTTAAGCAAGATGACATGATGTAGAGAGATAAATTCATGCAATATGAAATAAACCCCATCTTGTTATCCTCGATGGCAACGATACAATACGTGCCTTGCTTCCCCTTCTGTCACTGGGAAAGGACACCGCAAGATCAAACCCAAAGCTAAGCACTTCTCCCATGGCAAGAACTACCAATCTAGTTGGCCAAACCAAACAGATAATTCGAAGAGACTTGCAAAGATAACCAATCATACATAAAAGAATTCAGAGAAGATTCAAATATTTTTCATAGATAGACTAGATCATAAACCCACAATTCATCGGTGTGTCAACAAACACACCGCAAAAAGAAGATTACATCGAATAGATCTCCACAAGAGAGGGGGAGAACTTTGTATTGAGATCCAAAAAGAGAGAAGAAGCCATCTAGCTACTAACTATGGACCCGAAGGTCTGAGGTAAACTACTCACACTTCATCGGAGAGGCTATGATGATGTAGAAGCCCTCCGTGATGATGGCTGTCGGTGTCAAAACCGGCGGATCTCGGGTAGGGGGTCCCGAACTGTGCGTTTAGGCCGGATGGTAACAGGAGGCAGGGAACATGATGTTTTACCCAGGTTCGGGCCCTCTTGATGGAGGTAAAACCCTACGTCCTACTTAATTAATATTGATGATATGGGTAGTACAAGAGTAGATCTACCACGAGATCAAGGAGGCTAAACCCTAGAAGCTAGCCTATGGTATGATTGTTGTGTATGGAGTTGATTGCCTACGGACTACAACCCTCCGGTTTATATAGACACCGGATAGGGTTAGGGTTACACAGAGTCGGTTACAATGGTAGGAGATCTTGAATATCCGCATCGCCAAGCTTGCCTTCCACGCCAAGGAAAGTCCCATCTGGACACTGGACGAAGTCTTCAATCTTGTATCTTCATAGTCCAGGAGTCCGGCTGAAGGTACAGTCCGGCTACCCGAACACCCCCTAATCCAGGACTCCCTCAGTAGCCCCCGAACCAGGCTTCAATGACGACGAGTCCGGCGTGCAGATTGTTCGGCATTGCAAGGCAGGTTCTTCTCCAAATCTTGTGTACCTGTAGGAATAATGTCCGATTTTTGTAATGTAGTCCTCCTCGGCTTCCATGCCCAATAATGGCCGTCTTCCACGTGTTCAAACAGATGCGAAAAGCCGGGGCATTTTTACATCCATACCCCGAGCCGCCTATTCAACGGGATGGGGATTTAGGTCCAAACCACATCTTCTCCTTTCCGTGAGTTATCATCAGAGCGCTTCCAGCAAAGGTCCATTCCATCATGACCAGCCGTCGCAGCTCCTCCCCTCGCTCCTCCGGTCCCAAACCCGGGGACTGGGGGAGTTGCGCCATCCCGCATAGCAAGTTAGCGTCACTTCAGGCCAAGGGATTCCTCCCTCAGGCATACATGGTCCCGGCCCGAGCCAGTCTCGCCACCTATAATGGCGGAAAACAAGCGGAGAGCACCCCCAATCCTTCTAAAGGAGAGCGGGTGTGCCTCGTCCCCTATCTAATGAGGGGACTGGGATTTCCAATTCACCCATTTCTCCGTGGGCTTCTGGAGTTCTACGGCCTCCAGCTGCACAATCTCACGCCAGCCTCCGTGTTGCACATCGCGGGTTTCGTCGCCCTTTGCGAGCTATTTTTAGGCGTTGAGGCTCATTTCGTGCTGTGGAAGAGGTTATTCTGCCTGGTGCCCCGTTCTGAAAAGGGGTCTATATATCAAGTCGGCGGAGCCGAAGTATGGCGCATCGCCGGGACCGGATACCTATCCGGAACCCCAAAGAAGGCGTCCGAGGACTGGCCTTCGGAATGGTTTTACATAGATGATGTCCCGCTACCGGACCCTATCCGGGTCGGTCTCCCTGAGTTCAACAGTGCTCCATTGAAGAAACGCTTAAGCTGGCGTCCGTGGAGCTCTCAGAGAGAAAGTGACAGAGACGTCCTTTACCTGATGGGCCGGATAAGACTGTTGGCTCATTCCGGACTAACCATGATTGGAGTCATGGCCGCATGCATTATGCGGGGGGTGCAACCGCTTCAATATAGAGGCCACCCCATGTGGGATTTCAACGGGGAGGATGACGCCACACGCAACGGTCGTAAGGGGCCGGACTCAGCCACCGCCTTAGTAAAGATCTTATCCTCTTTGTATAAGGGAGAAAAGGAGGAATTCCTCCGCGTCAATCCGCAAGCCGGATTTACGATGTACAATCCTCCAAGTTGGGTAAGTGAATAATTGCGCTTGCCCGTTTGTTCTATACTCCCACAGTTAGATATGTAGTCTAACGACTTCAGTGCAGGAACTGCGACAGGAGGTAAAGGATATAATCAGCCGCCCCCCACAGCCCAAGGACCCAGAACGGTCCCTCGATCCGGACTCCGAAGAGGATCTGGACATATCGGTGGAGCTTATCGACGGGGTGTTCCATCAGCTAAGCAAGGACAATACCTTGGTAGCCATCACGGCTGATTACCTAGGGTTAATCCCGGCCTCCCAGGTAACAGAAGCCAGAGTCTCATTCCCTCGAGAGAGATTGTACCCTCGCGTATTCCGGTGTTTCTGACGACAACCGTGTTTTGCAGGGGAGTTTTCCGAGGCAGGAGGCCGAACCTGCGGCGGCTAGCCAACGAGGGGCCGCAGGGCCCCGTGGGGCAAAAAGGAATGAAGTCCGGACTGAGATGCCGGCGCAAAGGTATAGCGCACCCTCTGTTTCCCTGGTGTTATTCTGTCAGGGCATATTAACGTTCGTGCTATCTTCAGAACGAAGAGACCTCGCCGGACTATATCCGGAGAGGTTGCCAATCGCGCCTCCACCAGCCAGGCTCCAACGTCTGGCCAGGAAGCGGAGGCGAGTGCAAGGCGCATACCGGACGCTCCTCCGACAGAGGATGAGGACAGGCTGTCTGCCACAAATTCCGAAGTGGAGAGTGCCATGAACCACAGGCGTCGCCGGACAGTTCTTCGCAACGCTTGTTTCTCCCAAGGGGCTTTAGATGCCTTTAATTCGGGAGATGCGTACCTCCGTGCCACTCAAAATGGTTTAGCCAGAGCCACGGAGCAGTATGTAAAAGACATACAGGTAAGAATTTTTTTGTCAAATGTATATATACCAGTAGCCCCCGAGACTTGAAACAGTTAGAGCAACTGATTTAAGGATCTTTTAATATGCAGGTTCTTACAGAGAAGAATACTGTACTGTCCGGGAGCTGGAAAAGTGCAAGGCCCAACTAGAGGCCGCACTAGCCGCAGCAGGGGAGCCCAAAGAGACCCCCTCAGGTAAGATACACTTTGAAAGATTAGTATTTTGCGGTGTGGGTGCAAATCTGACAAATCATATTGCAGATGGCGCCGGACTCGATCCGGACAAGCAACAACTCTTACACCAGCTAAAGGCCGGTGAGAGTATGTTGACAAGGGTGAGGGGAGAGAAGAATGATCTTCAGGATGCCAACACCAAGCTGGACGTCGAACTTAAAGATGTTCGTGGCCAGCTATCGGACTCCACGAAGGAGAATCAGCGGCTTCGACGCGGCATTTTTAGTAAGTGCTTGAACGAACTTTGAAAAAAGAGTTCGGCGAGGAAGTCGACTAACAGAGTAATGTCTGTAGGTATGCTCACAGGTCGTCCTGAAGAGGAGATGCCCGGTTCTACAGGTGACCTTCTTCCCGAACTCACGCAACTGCACGAGCGAATTCGGCAGGCGATGCGAGGTGTTGCCCAAGCCTTATGGCCTGCCCACTCCGTGCCCGAGGGCCTTGGAGAGCTTGCGGAGAAGCTGAAGGGAGCTCGGCGGCGCTTCCGGTTGTGGAAGATATCGGCCTGCCGACAAGGCGCTAGGGAAGCCTGGGCCATGGTGAAGACCCGTTTTACGAAGTCTGACCCGAACCACATGGCCGAGGTCGGACCAGTGGGGCCTGACGGGAAGGAGATCCCTGTGAGCTTAGTATACGGCCAAGTAGAGTTGGCCGCGAAGTATTCCCAGCAGGACTGTAGATTAGACAGCCTGTTAGATGGTATAGAAGAGGAATACAATCAGTTAGAATGACTATGTGATTTTGAATTGACATGTGTAATGCCTTCTAGTCGGATTGTAGATCGTTTGTTGTTGCCGACCTTTTCGCTTCAACCTCGGGACCTGACGGTCCTGAGTGTGTCCGAATACCATAGCAGTTATATAAGAACCGTGGTATGCGTGGAGACCAGGCGTAGGGGTCATTAGTGCTTTATCAGACAAGTGCCCAACTAGTTATGTTATATTACATGGTTAGTAAGAAACATCTTTCAGAGAGAATAGTTCCGTTAGGGGTTCCTTTCGCTGGGAGGCATGCCCTAAAGTGCATGTCCGGACTGTGTAAAAAGATGCAGAAAAAAGCATCTGGGGGCGCATAAAATGGGTAAAAGGATCATCTTTTATCTCACCGACCGAATATTCCCTTAAGAACGCTAGCTTTCGGCTTCACCCAGTCTGAGGTACACATCCGGCTGACCCAGCAGTAACAATCGCAGAGGTGCTCCCTTTACCGCCTAGCCGAACAATCGGGAATGTAGGGGTAAGCACAGGAGCCAGGCAACCCAGCTTGGCCAAAACTTAAGTCATATCGATGCATATAATGGTGAAGAAAAAGGTACATGCGGAAGTTTGACGCATGTGTTGGGCATGAAGCCCATATAAATAAGCTTCTGTTAAAGAAGCCCCCAGGTTTAATGAGCGCGAGTGGCGCATCACTAGATGAGCCTTTAAGGGCTATAAAAGAAAAGAGGGGAAGGAGAGAAATGTAAGACAGAAAAAATGCAAAAAATGGACAGAGGAAGGAGACGAACACATAGTCCGGCGCTAGGCATAGAATCTTCGGAGACGGGTGGCGTTCCATGGGTTCGGCTCGAGTCAGTTATCCGACACATCTCGCAGGTGGTACGCCCCGCCAGTCAGGACTTGGTCGATTATGAATGGACCTTCCCACTTGGGCTTGAGTTTGTCCTTTTTCTTATCTGGCAGGCGTAGAACTAGTTCGCCAACATTGTAATTTTTGGCCCGTACTTCTCTGCTTTGATATCTTCGGGCCTGCTGTCGATAAAATGCGGAACGGGCCTTTGCCACGTCACGCTCCTCCTCCAGGGCGTCCAAGTTGTCCTGCCGATCGAGCTCGGCTTCTCTTTCTTCGTACATGCGCACTCTAGGTGAGTCATGAATTATGTCGCAGGGCAGAACTGCCTCTGCGCCGTACACCATAAAAAATGGTGTGTATCCGGTGGTGCGATTTGGCGTGGTCCGCAACCCCCATAGCACGGAGTCGAGCTCCTCTACCCAGTGCGTGTTAGATTCCTTGAGGGACCGCACCAGTCTGGGTTTAATGCCACTCATGATAAGACCATTTGCACGTTCGACCTGGCCGTTGGTTTGTGGGTGATAGACGAAAGCATAATCGAGCTTGATGCCCATGTTTTTGCACCAGAGTTTTACCTCGTCGGCGGTAAAGTTTGTACCGTTATCGGTTATGATGCTGTGGGGGATGCCATAATGGTGTACAACCCCGGATATGAATTCTATCACAGGTCCAGATTCGGCCGTTTTAACCAGCTTGGCTTCTATCCATTTGGTGAACTTATCCACCATGACTAGTAAGTATTTTTTCCTATTGGTCCCACCTTTAAGGGGTCCGACCATGTCAAGCCCCCAGACCGCAAAAGGCCAGGTGATGGGTATAGTTTGGAGTGCGGTAGGTGGCATATGGCTTTGGTTTGCAAAAAGTTGGCAACCAGCGCATCGTTGGACTAGGTCCTGAGCGTCTGCCCGGGCCGTCGGCCAATAAAAGCCTGTACGGAAAGCCTTGCTAACAAGGGACCGAGCAGCGGTATGGTGACCACCGAGTCCGACATGAATTTCATCCAGAAGGTTCCGCCCTTCCTCTTCGGAGATGCACCTTTGAAGGACTCCAGTAGTGCTTTTCTTATAAAGCTCTCCCTCATGGACTCTATAGGCTTTAGATCGCCGCACTACGCGGCGGGCCTCGTTTTGGTCCTCCGGGAGTTCCTGCCTAGTAAGGTAGGCTAGGAATGGTTCTGTCCACGGGGCGATGACCGCCATTATTACATGGGCTGAAGGTGTAATTTCATTGGCAGAGCCTCCAATTGTGTCAGATTGTTCGGCGTCGAGTGGTGCGGCTGGGTGCGGGCTGTTATTTGCTGGTTCCCCCTCCCATGCTACGGATGGTTTGAACAATCTTTCCAAAAAGATGTTGGAGGGGACTGCGTCGCGTTTTGCTCCAATGCGTGCCAGGACGTCCGCTGCTTGATTGTTTTCTCGGGCTATATGGTGAAACTCCAGCCCTTCGAACCGACCTGACATTTTTAGGACAGCATTGCGGTAAGCTGCCATTTTTGGGTCCTTGGCGTCGAAGTCTCCATTTATTTGGGATATCGCGAGGTTTGAATCCCCGCGTACCTCTAGGCGCTGGATACCCATGGATACTGCTATCCGGAGACCGTGTAAGAGGGCCTCATATTCGGCTGCATTGTTGGAATCCGTGTACAGGATCTGGAGCACATATTGGACTGTGTCTCCTGTGGGGGACGTCAACACGACGCCAGCCCCCAGTCCGGCCAACATTTTGGAGCCGTCGAAATGCATAATCCAGTTTGAATATGTGCCATACTCTTTAGGGAGCTCGGCCTCCGTCCATTCTGCGACAAAGTCGGCCAAAACTTGCGATTTAATAGCTCGCCGTGGCTTGTAGGTTATATCGAATGGGAGGAGCTCGATGGCCCATTTTGCAATCCAGCCCGTTGCGTCGCGGTTGTTGATAATATCGTTGAGTGGTACTTCCGAGGCTACTGTTATGGAACACTCTTGGAAGTAGTGTCGTAGCTTCCGGGATGCCATGAATACCGCGTATGCAATTTTTTGATAGTGCGGGTACCGTGATTTGCATGGATTGAGGACAGTGGATACGTAGTAGACCGGCCTTTGAAGGGGGAATTTGTGTCCATCCGTTTCCCGCTCGACGACGAGCACTGCGCTGACAACTTGATGTGTTGCTGCAATGTACAATAACATTGGTTCGCCGGTGTTCGGCGCGGCCAGGACTGGGTTTGTTGCCAATATGGCTTTTATTTCATCAAGTCCGGCCGTGGCGGCCTCTGTCCACTCGAAGTGTTCGATGCGCCGAAGGAGGCGATAGAGGGGTAGTGCCTTTTCTCCCAAGCGGGAGATGAAGCGGCTTAAAGCCGCCACGCATCCGGTTAGTTTTTGTATTTGTTTAAGGTCCTTTGGGACATCCAATTGTGACAAAGCTCGGATCTTGGCTGGGTTTGCTTCAATTCCTCTACCGGATACAATGAAGCCCAAGAGCTTTCCGGCTGGGACGCCGAAGACGCATTTTTCCGGGTTGAGCTTGATGTTATATTTCCTGAGGTTATCGAATGTAAGCCTCAAGTCGTCTATTAGAGATTTGACATGTCTTGATTTGACGACCACATCATCCACATACGCCTCCACTGTTTTGCCGATCTGATTAGCCAGACATGTCTGGATCATGCGCTGATATGTTGCGTCGGCGTTTTTCAGCCCGAAGGGCATTGTGTTGAAGCAGAATGGGCCGTATGGTGTGATGAATGCTGTTGCAGCTTGGTCTGATTCTGCCATCTTGATTTGATGGTAACCGGAGTATGCATCGAGGAAACACAATGAGTCGTGTCCTGCGGTGGCATCGATAATTTGATCGATACGGGGGAGGGGGAAGGGATCCTTTGGGCAAGCCTTATTAAGGTCTTTAAAATCGACACACAGGCGCCAGGATTTGTCCTTCTTTGGTACCATCACCAGGTTTGCTAGCCAGTCCGGATGTTTTATATATCTGATGAATCCGGCCTCTAATAGCTTGGCTAGCTCCTCTCCCATAGCCTGTCTCTTGGGTTCGGAAAAACACCGAAGGGCTTGTTTGACAGGTTTAAATCCTTTTAGGATATTTAAGATGTGTTCGGCCAGCATGCGTGGGATCCCTGGCATGTCTGAAGGGTGCCAGGCGAAGATGTCCTAGTTCTCTTGTAGGAACTCTCGCAGTGCGGCGTCTGTATCAGGGTTCAGTTGTGCCCCGATGGAAGCTGTTTTATTGGGGTCCGTTGGATGGACCTGGAATTTGACTATTTCGTTAGCTAGCTTGAAGGACGTGGATTTGGATCTCTTATCGAGTATCACATCATCCCTGTTAACCGTGGAGCGCAGTGCAGTCAGTTCCTCGGCCTCTAAGGCTTCGGATAGCGCCTCAAGGGCTAACGCGGCTGTCTTGTTTTCAGCGCGGAGTGCTATGTCCGGATCACTAGCTAGAGTGATAATTCCGTTCGGCCCGGGCATCTTAAGTTTCATGTACCCGTAATGTGGTATTGCTTGGAAGATTGTGAATGCCTCCTGCCCTAGTAAAGCATGATGTCCGCTTCTGAACGGAGCCACCTGAAACGTGACTTCTTCGGACCTGTAATTATCCGGCGTGCCAAACACCACATCTAGTGTGATTTTTCCTGCGCAGCGCGCTTCCCGACTGGGGATTATTCCTCTAAAGGTTGTGCTGCTTTGCTCGATGCGGTTCCAGTCTATTTCCATTTTTTGAAGGGTTTCCTCATAAATGAGGTTCAGTCCGCTGCCTCCATCCATGAGCACCTTGGTGAGGCGAAAACCGTCCACTATGGGACTGAGGACCAATGCGGCTGGTGCTCGGGCTATTCGGAATCTAGGTTCACCACTTGCGTTGAAGGTGATAGCAGTGTCGCTCCATGGATTTATTGTTGCAACTTGATAGACCTCGGCGAGGCTGCGGAGTGTTCTTTTTCGCATGTTGTTTGATGCGAAAGTCTCGAAGACTGTGAGAACGGTACTGGTGTCCTTGGGCTGGCTTTCTGCGGCCTCCAGAATTAAGAGGTCCTCGCCAATTTTGGCCACCTGCCGGAGTATCCAACATGCTCTAAGGCTATGAGTTGGTGTGGCGTCCCCTGTACTGTGAATTCTACAGGGTCCATCAAGCCACCTTTCCAGTACGGTTCCATGCCCTATAGAGGGTTTTGGCTTTTTGGTGTTTATCCCGGGTGTCCTGTGATGATGCACCCTCTTAGTTCGGACGAGATTACTATTCAAGGCCGGATTATCCCAAAAAATTATTTCGGTTTTCCAGGCGCTTTCCATCGCACAGTATTTTTGTACTATGGATGCCAAGTCAGCGAAGCGTGTGATATCACGACAACTTACGGCGTTAAGGATTCCCTTGTCCGTGCAATTACTGCAGAAAATTGAGATTGTGTCTCCCTCGCGGCAATCCTTTATCTTGTTCATAACCAGGAGGAATCTGGCCCAGTAATGATGTACTGTTTCTTCGGGCCTCTACCTGATTTGGGAGAGATCGCTTATGTTCAGGTGGGCGGGTGTCATTGAATCTGAAACCTCACCCAATCCAAGATTCGGAGGCCGAAGAGTTTCCGAACTCTGAAGTTCGGATTCTTGGATGTTATCCAACGAATCCGGCCCGTTGCCTGATCCTAAGCTCAGGTCTTGAGTTACATCCTCCTCTCCGCGGGTATCCGGCTTGGAGGGGTCAGGAATTCGGATGTAGCTAGTCCTTAAAATAGATGAAAGGTCGCCGCACTGCGCCTCTACCACGGCAACGTGGTGGGTGACTTGGGGAGAGTTAATTTCTCTTAGATCGGGTTTAAGCCCAACCTAGTCGTAATCCGTAGCGCCCCCCAGGGCGGCGATGCGATCCAAGAGCTCGTTTACGGAAGAGAGCTCCATCGGATCTAGCTGCTCGACGAGCTCCGAGCTAATGTGTAGGTTGCTTTTGATGACCCGAGAAGTCACCGTCGGTGCAACAGCCGAACAGGTGGTCATGAGGAAACCACCTAGCCGGAGGGTTTGGCCGACAGCCAAGGCTCCCTTAGCAACGGCGCCGTCTTTGAAGATGGGAGAAGGCATCCTTCCTGATTGTGACGGCACAGAGGAACCCTCAATGAAAGCACCAATGTCGGTGTCAAAACCGGCGGATCTCGGGTAGGGGGTCCCGAACTGTGCGTCTAGGCCGGATGGTAACATGAGGCAGGGAACACGATGTTTTACCCAGGTTCGGGCCCTCTTAATGGAGGTAAAACCCTACGTCCTGCTTAATTAATATTGATGATATGGGTAGTACAAGAGTAGATCTACCACGAGATCAAGGAGGCTAAACCCTAGAAGCTAGCCTATGGTATGATTGTTGTGTATGGAGTTGATTGCCTATGGACTACAACCCTCTGGTTTATATAGACACCGGATAGGGTTAGGGTTACACAGAGTCGGTTACAATGGTAGGAGATCTTGAATATCCGCATCGCCAAGCTTGCCTTCCACGCCAAGGAAAGTCCCATCCGGACACGGGACGAAGTCTTCAATCTTGTATCTTCATAGTCCAGGAGTCCGGCTGAAGGTATAGTCCGGCTACCCGAACACCCCCTAATCCAGGACTCCCTCAACGGCCCTCTCCGGCGGAGCTCCGGAACAGGCCCCAAGATGGGATCTCATGAATACAGAAAGTTGCGGCGGTGGAATTAGGTTTTTGTCTCCTGTTCTGATCGTTTGGGGGTACGTAGGTATATATAGGAGGAAGAAGTACGTCGGTGGAGCTCCGAGGGGCCCACGAGGCAGGGGGCGCGCCCTAAGGGGGGGCGCCCCCACCCTCGTGACCGCCTCTCTGATGCCTTGGCGTAGGGTCCAAGTCTCCTGGATCACATTTGGTGAGAAAATCACGTTCCCGAAGGTTTCATTTCGTTTGGACTCCGTTTGATATTCCGTTTCTTCGAAACACTAAAATAGGCAAAAAACAACAATTCTGGGCTGGGCCTCCGGTTAATAGGTTAGTCCCAAAAATAATATAAAAGTGGAAAATAAAGCCCAATATAGTCCAAAACAGTAGATAATATAGCATGGAGCAATCAAAAATTATAGATACGTTGGAGACGTATCAGTGACGAAGTCATTGTCTTTAGTGTTGAAGATGGACTTGGCAACGTAGGCTGTAGCCAGACTTGCAATGCCAGAATCGGACTCCTCCTCAGACTCCACCTCTGCCTCCTCAGAAGCAGACTCCTCCTCTGAATCCATTTCCTTGCTAACAAACGCACGAGCCTTGCCAGATGAGCTCTTCTTGTGTGATGAAGACTTTGAGGAAGACTTGGAAGAAGACTTTGAGTATTTCTTCTTCTTCTTCTTGTCGTCAGAATCATATTCCTGGCTCTTCTTCTTCTTCTTCTTCTTCTTCTTGTTCTCATTGTCCCACTGCGGACACTCAGAGATGTAGTGACCAGGTTTCTTGCACCTGTGGCATGTTCTCTTCTTGTAGTCATGAGCAGAAGCTTCATCATTTCTTGAGCTGGATCGTGAAGACTTTCTGAAGCCTTTCTTCTTGGTGAATTTTTGGAATTTCTTCACAAGCATAGCAAGCTCTCTTCCAATGTCTTCAGGATCATCAGAACTGTAGTCAGATTCTTCTTCAGATGAGGAAACAACTTTTGCCTTCAAGGCACGAGTTCGGCCATAGTTGGGACCGTAGATATCTCTTTTCTTAGAAAGCTGAAACTCATGTGTGTTGAGCCTTTCAAGTATGTCAGACGGATCGAGTCTCTTGAAGTCAGGGCGTTCTTGAATCATCAGGGCTAGGGTGTCAAACGAGCTGACAAGTAATCTCAGGAGTGTCTTGACGATTTCATGCTTGGTGATCTCAGTAGCGCCAAGAGCTTGGAGCTCATTTGTGATGTCAGTAAGGCGATCAAATGTGAGCTGAATATTCTCATTGTTGTTTCCCTTGAAGCGGTTGAAGAGGTTGCGAAGGACACTGATCCTTTGATCTCTCTGGGTTGAGACGCCTTCGTTGACCTTGGAGAGCCAGTCCCAGACTAGCTTAGATGTTTCCAGAGCACTCACATGACCATACCACCCTTTAGTCAGATGACCACAAATGATGTTCTTCGCAGTGGAGTCTAGTTGAACGAACTTCTTGACATCAGCAGCGGTGACACCTTCACCAGCCTTGGGGACGCCATTATTGACGACATACCAGAGGTCGACATCAATGGCTTCAAGATGCATGCGCATCTTATTCTTCCAGTAGGGATATTCAGTTCCATCGAAGACGGGGCATGCAACGTAGACTTTGATTATCCCTGCAGTCGACATAGCTAAAACTCCAGGTGGTTAAACCGAATCACACAGAACAAGGGAGTACCTTGCTCTGATACCAATTAAAAGTGCTAGTGATCGACTAGAGGGGGGTGAATAGGCGATTTTTATGAAAATCTTCAATACATGGAAGTTTCGAAGACAATCGATAGAAATGAACCTATTAACATGCAACGGAAGGTAGACTACACTAGGCAAGCCATAGTCAAGTATTCAATGAAGTGAAAGCACAAAGACTAATAGCAGCTAGGTAGTATGGATCAGGATGGAAGACAGTATGAAGCCAATCAGAACAAGCAGTCACACAATGAAGACAAATAGATAATGCAAACAGGCAATGACTTCACAAGGACCAACTGTGAATAAAGAGATGGGAAGGATAGAACCAGTTGCTCGTTGAAGACAAGGATTTGTTGGACCAGTTCCAATTGCTGTGACAACTGTACGTCTAGTTAGGGAGGCTGAGATTTAACTCAGAAGACTGTGTCTTCACCTTATTCCCCTTGAGCTAAGGACACCCAGTCCTCGCCCAATCACTCTGGTAAGTCTTCAAGGGAGACTTCCAAACATTCACAGACTTCGTTCACCGGCGATCCACAATGACTCTTGGATGCTCAGAACGCGACGCCTAACCGGATGGAGGATTCACAGTCCTCAAGTGTAACAAGCCTTCAGATCACACAGACATGAAGACTCCAGTGATGCCTAACACTCTTTGGCTCTGGGTGTTTAGGGCTTTGTCCTCGCAAGGATTTCTCTCTCAAAGGCTTCGAGGTGGGTTGCTCTCAAACGACAAAAGTCGTGCACTATCTCTGAGCAGCCAACCAATTTATGGTGTAGGGGGTGGGCTATTTATAGCCACTAGGCAACCCGACCTGATTTGTCCAAAATGACCCTGGGTCACTAAGGAACTGACACGTGTTCCGACGGTCAGATTTCAAACACACGCGGAAACTTTACTTGGGCTACAAGTAAAGCTGACTCATCCAGCTCTGGATAAGATTTGCTCTCATTGTCTTCGCTCGAAGACATATGATTTTGGTTAAGAATCACTTCAGTCACTCTGTCTTTGTTCACTGGGACCCTACTTAACAGTACGGTGGTTCCTATGACTCAACAAAGAAGAAAAGGAAAGAACGAAACAACTAAGTCTTCGCGCTCCATAGTCTTCACTCAATGTTTTCTCTTGTCGTAGTCTTCAATGTGAATATCTTCACATACCACCTTTGTCTTCAATGTCTTCATACATTTTTAGGGGTCATCTCCTGTAGGAAAACCGAATCATTGAGGGACTACTACCTGTGTTATCCTGCAATTCTCACAAACACATTAGTCCCTCAACCAGGTTTGTCGTCAATACTCCAAAACCAACTAGGGCTGGCACTAGATGCACTTACAGTAGGGCTAGCACCCAAGACACATCAAGAAACACCAAGCCGTGTGCCGGCAACCCCGCCCCCTCTAGTTTATCCTCCGTAATAGTTTTCATAAGTGCTTAGGCGAAGCCCTGCGGAGATTGTTCTTCACCAACACCGTCACCACACCGTCGTGCTGCCAGAACTCATCTACTACTTCGCCCCTCTTGCTGGATCAAGAAGGCGAGGACGTCATCGAGCTGAACGTGTGCTGAACGCGGAGGTGCCGTATGTTCGGTATTTGACCGGGACGGATCGTGAAGGTGTACGACTACATCAACCGCGTTGATAAACGCTTCCTCTTTTGGTCTACGAGGGTACGTAGACATACTCTCCCCTCTCGTTGCCATGCATCATCATGATCTTGCGTGTGCGTAGGAATTTTTTTTGAAATTACTACATTCCCCAACATAAACCTCCTTATATCTTCCTCAAAATAGCCACCATACCTACCTATTATGCCATTTCCATAGCCATTCCGAGATATATTGCCATGCAACTTTCCACCGTCTCATTTATGACATGCTTCATCATTGTCATAATGCCTTGCATGATCATGTAGTTGACATCGTATTTGTGGCACACCCACCATGCATAATTTATCATAGATGTCACTCTTGATTCATTGCCCTTCCTGGTACACCGCCGGAGGCATTCATATAGAGTCATATTTTGTTCTAGTATCGAGTTGTAATCATTGAGTTGTAAAGAAATAGAAGTGTGATGACTATCATTAATAGAGCATTGTCCCAAATAAAAAAGGGGGGAAAGGCCAAATATAAAAAAGGCAGAAAAAGAGAAATAAAAAGGGAGAATGCTACTATCCTTTATTTCACACTTGTGCTTCAAAGTAGCACCATGATCTTTATGATAGAGAGTCTCTTGTTTTGTCACTTTCATATACTAGTGGGAATTTTTCATTATAGAACTTGGCTTGTATATTCCAACAATGGGCTTCCTCAAATGCCCTAGGTCTTTGTTAGCAAGCAAGTTGGATGCACACCCACTTAGTTTCTTTTGTTGAGCTTTCATACATTTATAGCTCTAGTGCATCCGTTGCATGGCAATCCTTACTCCTTGCATTGACATCAATTGATGGGCATCTCCCTAGCCCATTGATTAGCCGCGTCGATGTGAGACTTTCTTATTTTTTGTCTTCTCCAGATAACCCCCATCATTATATTCTATTCCACCCATAGTGCTATATCCATGTCTCACGTTCATGTATTGCGTGAAAATTGAAAAAGTTTGAGATTACTAAAGTATGAAACAATTGCTTGTCTTGTCATCGGGGTTGTGCATGATGAGAGCATTCTTGTGTGATAAAAATGGAGCATGACCAAACTATATGATTTTGTAGGGATGAACTTTCTTTGGCCATGTTATTTTGAGAAGACATGATTGCTTAGTTAGTATGCTTGAAGTATTATTATTTTTATGTCAATATTAAACTTTAGTCTTGAATCTCTCGGATCTGAATATTCATGCCACAATAAAGAAAATTACATTGAGAATTATGCTAGGTAGCATTCCACATAAAAATTCTGTTTTTTTAATCATTTACCTACTCGAGGACGAGCAGGAATTAAGCTTGGGGATGCTTGATACGTCTCCAACGTATCTATAATTTTTGATTGTTCCATGCTATTTATATTATCTGTTTTGGATGTTTAATGGGCTTTATTATACATTTTTATATTATTTTTGGGACTAACCTACTAACCCAAGGCCCAGTGCAAATTGATGTTTTTTTGCCTATTTCAATGTTTCACAGAAAAGGAATATCAAAGGGAATCCAAATGGAATGAAACCTTTGGGAGAGTTATTTTTGGAACAAACGTGATCCAGGGGACTTGGAGTAGACGTCAAGAAAGGAGCAAGGAGGCCAAGAGGCAGGGAGGCGTGCCTGCCCCCTGGGCACGCCCCCACCCTCGTGGGCCCCTTGTAGCTCCATCGACCTACTTCTTCCTCCTATATATATCCATATACCCCAAAAACATCTAGGAGCACCATGAAACCCTATTTCCACCGCCGCAACCTTCTGTACCCAAGAGATCCCATCTTGGGGCCTTTTCGGGAGCTCAGCCGGAGGGGGAATCGATCACGGAGGGCTTATACATCAACACCATAGCCTCTCTGATGATGTGTGAGTAGTTTACCATAGACCTTCGGGTCCATAGTTATTAGCTAGATGGCTTCTTCTCTCTTTTTGGATCTCAATACAAAGTTCTCCTCGATCTTCTTGGAGATCTATTCGATGTAATTCTTTTTGCGGTGTGTTTGTCGAGATCCGATGAATTGTGGGTTTATGATCAAGATTATCTATGAACAATATTTGATTCTTCTCTGAAATCTTTTATGTATGATTTGTTATCTTTGAAAGTCTCTTCGAATTATCAGTTTGGTTTGGCCTACTAGATTGATCTTTCTTGCAATGGGAGAAGTGCTTAGCTTTGGGTTCAATCTTGCGGTGTCCTTTCCCAGTGACAGCAGGGGCAGCAAGGCACGTATTGTATTGTTGCCATCGAGGATAAAAATGTGGGGTTTATATCATATTTCTTGAGTTTATCCCTCTACATCATGTCATCTTGCCTAATGCGTTACTCTGTTCTTATGAACTTAATACTCTAGATGCATGCTGGATAGCGGCTGATGTGTGGAGTAATAGTAGTAGATGCAGAATCGTTTCGGTCTACTTGTCACGGACGTGATGCGTATATACATGATCATGCCTAGATATTCTCATAATTATGCACTTTTCTATCAATTGCTCGACAGTAATTCGTTCACCCACCGTAATACTTATGCTATCTTGAGAGAAGCCACTAGTGAAACCTATGGCCCCCGGGTCTATCTTCTATCATATAAGTTTCCAATCTATTTTACTTTCCAATCTTTACTTTCAATCTATATCATAAAAATACCAAAAATATTTATCTTATTATTTGTATCAGATCTCACTCTTGTAAGTGACCGTGAAGGGATTGACAACCCCTTCATCGCGTTGGTTGCGAGGTTCTTATTTGTTTGTGTAGGTGCGAGGTGACTTGCGTGTAGTCTCCTACTGGATTGATACATTGGTTCTCAAAAATTGAGGGAAATACTTACGCTACTTTGCTGCATCACCTTTCCACTTCAAGGGAAAACCAACACAGTGCTCAAGAGGTAGCAGCAATCCTTCATCGTCCAGGAAACCTGCAAGCTGAAGGAGGTGGGTGTCATTCGCGAGGTTCGGTACCCCGAGTGGCTGGCGAACCCTGTCGTCATACCGAAGAAAGGCGGGAAGGAGCGCATGTGTGTTGACTTCACCAACCTCAACAAGGCTTGTCCCCAAGACCTGTTCCCGCTCCCGCACATCGATCAGATTGCCGACTCCACCGCCGAATGCGACCTGCTGTGCTTCTTGGACGCATTCTCGGGTTATCACCAGATCAAGATGGCAGTGGAGGATGTGGAGAAGACGGCCTTCCTCACCCCATGTGGGGTATAATGCTACACTTACATGCCATTTGGACCGCGCAACGCATGAGCAACTTTCCAGCGGCTGATGCACATCGCCTTGTGTCGGGGGTTGGGTGCGACATATGCCAAAGG
>NC_053024.1:134298268-134350033 GCF_003073215.2 Triticum urartu | reverse complement strand
CGGCCATGGCTCCCCCCTAAGATAGATTCTCCGGCGAGCTCCAACGGGAAGGAATGAAAAAAGAAGGAAGAAGGTGACTAATGCGTGAAAAAATTCGGTACCTGAGAATTAGCAAAACCGAACAAACGGCCCTTTAGTATTGTTCACAAATATGCACGAGGATTGCTATGTTGAGCATGTGATCACAACCTCCTATTGTGCCATTCTTATCGGGCTTGCTCTGATGACGCCACGATGGCAGTACGGGCTCACAGACCGGTGCAACAAGGATTTAAATATGGGGCCATGTGGCTTCGGGGGGCGGCTGATTATAAAGAGCATCTTGAAGGCGCCTAGTCCGAGAGGGGAGGACGGGTGACTTGTCCCTTGAGGCTACTTGGGATAACCTTCGTAGGGTTGCTGGCTCCTTGAAGGTTTGGAATCGGGACTTGTCCAGTTCGGTTTGGAAGTAGATCAATAAATTGGAGCGTCGGTTGCGCTCTATACTGTCGACCCTGGTATCTGATGCACTCTGGTTGAAGAGAGGGACATTGAGTCACGGTTGTGCGAGCTCTTCGAGCATGAGAAAATTATGGCGCGTCGGCGCTCCAGAGTGGATTGGCTCCTTGAAGGGGGGCGAAACACAAAGTTTTTTCATGCACATGCTAGGTCACACAAGGGGAATAATAAAGTTCATTCCTTGCTAGGTGAGGATGCCTCTTTGTGTGATTCACAAGGTGAAATCAAAGGTATGATGCAAGAGTTTTATGAAAATAACATTGTCTCCGAGTCTTGTGATGTTGTTGATGCTACTCTTGATGCTATTCCACAAAGTTTCACATGAGATCAATGACAACTTGTGCAAAGCCTTATACTGAAAAGGAGATCAAGGTTGATCTTGTGGTGTTGTTGATGCAGCTCTTCATGCTATTCCTCAAAGCTTCACATGAGATGAATGACAACTTGTGCAACCCGTATACTGGTAAGGAGATCAAGGCTGCTCTTTTTCAGATGGGTCCAACAAAATCCCAAGATCCGAATGGTTTCCAAGCTCTCTTTTATCAGATTCACTGGAATTTTATGGGGAGAAAATTTTTCATGTTGTTAGAAGCTTCTTAGAAGAGAGGGACATTGAGTCGTGATACGTCTCCAACGTATCTATAATTTTTTATTGTTCCATGCTGTTATGTTATCTGTTTTGGATGTTTTATATGCATTAATATGCTATTTTATATGATTTTTGGGACTAACCTATTAACCTAGAGCCCACTTTCAGTTTTTGTTTTTTCCTTGTTTTACAGTTTCGCAGAAAAGGAATACCAAACGGAGTCCAAACGGAATAAAACTTTCGCCATGATTTTTCTTGGACCAGAAGACACCCAGGAGACTTGGAGTACAAGTCAGAGGAGCCTCAAGGTGGCCACAAGGATGGAGGGCGCGCCCCCCGACCTTGTGGGCCCCTCGTAGCTCCCCTGACCTAATTCTTTCACCTATATATACTCTTATACCCCAAAAACATCCAGGGAAGCCACGAAGCCACTTTTCCATCGACGCAACCTTCTGTACCCGTGAGATCCCATCTTGGGGCCTTTTCTGGCATCTTGCGGGAGGGGAAATCGATCACGGAGGGCTTCTACATCAATACCATTGCCTCTCTAATGAAGCGTGAGTAGTTTACTTCAGACCTACGGGTCCATAGCTAGTAGCTAGATGGCTTCTTCTCTTTCTTTGATTCTCAATAAAAAATTCTCCTCGATATTCTTGGAGATCTATTCGATGTAATACTCTTTTGCGGTGTGTTTGCCGAGATCCGATGAATTGTGGATTTATGATCAGCTTATCTATGAATATTATTTGAATCTCCACTAAATTCTTATATGCGTGATTTGATATCTCTGCAAGTCTTTTCGAACTATCGATTTGGTTTGGCCAACTAGATTAGTTTTTCTTGCAATGGGAGAAGTGCTTAGCTTTGGGTTCAATCTTGCGGTGTACTTTCCCAGTGACAATAGGGGCAGCAAGGCACGTATTGTATTGTTGCCATCGAGGATAAAAAGATGGGGTTTTCATCATATTGCTTGAGTTATTTCCTCTACGTCATGTCATCTTTCTTAAGGCATTACTCCGTTCAATATGAACTTAATACTCTAGATGCATACTGGATAGCGGTTGATGTGTGGAGTAAAAGTAGTAGATGCAGAATCATTTCGGTCTACTTGACACGGACGTGATGCCTATATTCATGATCGTTGCCTTAGATATCTATCAATTGCTCGACAGTAATTTGTTCACCCGCCGTAATAATTTCTATCTTGAGAGAAGCCTCTAGTGAAACATATGGTCCCCGGGTCTATTTTACATCATATTACTTTCCCGTCCACTTGCCAATTTTTGTCTCCGTTCCTTTACTTTGCAATCTTTTACTTTCCGTTCCATAAACCAAAAATATTACTTTACCATTTATCCATCTCTATCAGATCTCACTTTACGAATAATCATGAAGGGATTGACAACCCCTTTGTCATGTTGGTTGCAAGTTGGTGTTTGTTTGCGCAGGTATTCGGTGACTTGTTGCGTAGTCTCCTACTAGATTGATACATTGGTTCTCAAAACTGAGGAAATACTTACGCTACTTTGCTGCATCACCCGTTTCTTTTCAAGGAAAAACCAACGCAAACTCAAGAGGTAGCAAGTCACAATTGTGCTTATCCTTGAAGGTTTCCGTGACTCTTTTATTGTGTTAATTCCTAAAGTTGCACGACCGAAGCATTTGAAATTTTAGACCTATATAAGTATATGCAACGTGCTTTACAAAACTGCCTCCAAAGTTTTGGCTAACTGTCTGAAGTTGCTTTTGCATGTTGTCATCTAAGAGTTTCAAAGTGCTTTTTTGCCTGGCGGATTGAGCACGATAATGCCCTGATTGCTTACGACTCCCTACATAAGATGTCAACAAGCAAGACAATTTTTCTTTGCCATGAATATTTGTATGATGAAGGCATATGAGTGGAGTTATCTTCATGGCTGCCTCTCCAAGCTTGTCTTTGCTCTGATATGGATCAGCTCGGTGATGAGGTGTATGACCAATGTCAGATATGCTATCAGATTCAATGGTGAGCTTACTGCTCCGGTTGTCCTCTTGAGAGCGATTCGTTAAGGAGACCCAATCAGCCCCTACATGTTTCTTTTGTGTACTTAAGGCATGTCAAGTCTATTAGTTAAGGAGAATTGCCGCTAGCTACTGGTATTAGGAATGGTCGCTCTAGTCCACCCATCTCACATCTCCTTTTTCCTGGCATCTTCTTTGCAAGAAGTGACATGTGTAGTGTGGATGCTTTGGAATCTACCCTAAACCTTTATTGTAATGGGTCTGGTCAGTTGGTCAAGAAAGACAAAACCTCATTGTCCGGAAGGTGTCAATTAGAGGGTTAAAACCAGATTGGGAATATCAAACGAATCTTCCAATGACACATACCTTGGTTATTTATAAGATTTTTGTTGTTTCTGTGCAAGGCTAGAATATGTAGAGCCCGTATGCGAGAAAAGTTTGGAGATGATAAAAATGTCTTCAGCATCAGCTTGCGGCGTTGTAACTTTTTGTCTCCTAAACTTTGGCTATGCGATTTTCTGTCCAGATTCTCAGGTCAGAAGGCCACTGTTCTTATGGTGACATTTTTGCATATCTGGGAGGCATGCACTTATGCCAAGAAAAATTCGGATGCTCCTCATCCTCGATGTACAGTGAAGAAGATCGAAGCTTATGTTTATATGATTCCGCAGCATCTCTACCATCCTGCTGTAGTACTATGCGTAATTTGATCTTTTTGGATCTTAGTCGCTCACGTGTTGAGGTCATTGACAGGGACCACGACGGCCGTTGTGTGGCTGCCTGTAGTGAACCTATTCTGCGTGTTTTGGAACCTGAAATGATGGACGCATTGGCCATTTGAAGAGTTGTCTTTCTGGAGTGTGATGAACAATTTTTTTATGTTATCTTCACCATGGATTGCTTATCATTAGTGCAACGATTGAACTCTCCAATCCAAGATGGATCCTCATTGGCTCGGTTGTTGCAACTGGCGTCTTCACCTCAATGGTCTTCAAGCATATTCTATTAGTATGTGTGTTTTTCATTCTGGAGCATAGCGATTCGGTGTGGGTCGACCCGTCAAGAAAAAAATTCACAAAAAAACTAGAAAAATTCTAATTTTTTTCCATGGTAGACAATTTATTGCGTGAGGCTCGCTCTAAATTTTAAAAAAATTCCTTATTTGACATTATCTTAAAATCTGCTTCCTTATTTGACACTGGAAAAGTTTTTTTTCCCTATTTGACACAAGTTCTAAATTTTATTTCTTATATGACATTTTCATCCATTTTGAGCCTAAATGACATCTGAAAAGACTCTTTTGCCCCTCATGTGGTATGTGTGTGGAAAGTAATAGCGCACACACGCAGCATCAGTGCGAGGGCAGGAAAACACACGCAGCAACACATACACATGCACCAACACACACGCACGCGCACACACACGCAACAACACGCACGCGCACGTGCACACACACACACACATGCACGCGCACACACGCAGACAGCACATAGGCACGCAACAGCACACACACGCGCACGTACACACACTGCAACACACATGCACACACACATGCAGCGGCAGCACACATGTGCGCGTGCACCCACACACGCAACAACACACGCGCGCGCACACAAATACCGCATGAGGGGCAAAATCGTCTTTTCAGGTGTCATTTAAGCTCAAAATGGACGGAACTGTCGTATAGGGAATAAAATTTAGGATTAGTGTCAAATAAGGAAGAAAAACTTTTCCAATGTCAAATAAGGAACCGGATTTTAAGACTGTCAAATAAGGAATTTTCTCTCAAATTTTAGCTCATTTAGACATCTGACTAACTCTCAGCAAAAAAGACAAATCGGGTCAAAACAGTACATGAACAATAAACTGTTTTACAAATCCGAATTTGTTTTTTTTTGCTGAGAATTGCTCAGTTGCTCAAATGATTTGAAAATTGGGACGGACCTCACGCATCAAATTTTTCCACCATGGGAAAAAAATAGAATTTTTTGAATTTTTCTAGTTTTTATTTTGATTTTTTATTCAACACAGGTGCAGATGAGTCCGGGCTTAGAAAAGGATTTTCTTTATAATGTTGTCAATTGATCAATAAAGTGCCCACGTTAAAGAAAGGATTGTGGGCCAGGCCGGGAGTTAGATCGAGCCAATATAATTGGGCACAATTGGCTGGGAACGGTTTATACACAAGACTATAGGAGAACGCCTCTACAACGCTTAAGGGGCTACTTCGCGTAACAGCGCTCACACTTTGTCTGCATGGGTCCGCACAATAATAATCGATCGCTGCTCCTCCACACTCGCTTGCCCGCTTGCTCAGGTAGTTTTTTTGGCTCAAATTTTCCTACAGGGTTGGTCTGCCGTCTAGGTAAAAAAGGATCGCTTTTTTTATTTTGAAAAAGTTTGCGAATTTGAAAATTGTTCATGGAATTCAAAGATTCATGAAAATGCAAAAGGTTCAGGAATTTTTAAAATGACACAAATTTGAAAAGTTCACAAATTCGAAAATTGTTCACAAAATTCACAAAAAGTTCATGAATTTGAAATAATTAACAAAATGCAAAAATGTTCATGTATTCAAAAAAAGATCACGAATTTGAAAAAAAATCACAAAAATGAAAAGGTTTGTGGTTTTGAAAATTGTTACGATTTTAAAAAAATTCAATGAATTTGAAAAAAAATGAAATTTGAAAAGAAAAATATGATAATGAAAATCAGTACAAAAACCTGGAAAAAACAAAGATAAAACCGGCCAAAAGCTTATAGAAGCTTTACATGAACCAGAGGGAACCACAGGTTACAGCAATACAGCGCCAAATAGGGTGTCGCAGATTATACACCTTAGTGAATGGGATGCAGACCAGCGGCCCAGATTCCGTGCCCACTGAGTGTCGTGCACAAGAATGATTATTCGGATAACTGACTGTTTTATGTACTTACTGCCTTTTACACGGTGGCAACGGCTATCAACCCAATTCCATGTATATATGTTCATGCATTTATCCACTTTGCATGTGCTAGCCTCTTTCTTTTTTCATGCAAGCTTCTCCCAACATGAAATGCTTGTCACATGCCACAAAAAGGCCACGTGGTTAAAATGCCAAGTAGATCATAAACGACATGCTCAATTCAACAATTTTAGATACAACACAAAGATACAAGCCACTAGGACAGTTATACAGTACCTAGCTATAACTTAATTAGATACAAATGCACTGAGACTGTCGTAAGTGTCACATATTTAGATGTTTTAATCAGCTTGCCCTATTGGCTTTCCCACAGTAGTGCCAAATAGGAAGTAGAACTGGCAACCGAAGCAGGCACTGGAATCGTCTGGAAGCATCGCTATTCACCAGAACTGAAATGAATGACAGTTCTTTCGAGAGGGAGACTAAAACCTACTGTTATACATTTTAGGTTTTCCTTTCAACCGTGTCATTTTGGTGCAAACCTGCAGCACTATCTGAAGTAGGACCACTAACATGATAAGAATAGGACTGGCATACTATGTACCTGAAAGTGCATCCTTCAGAGATTCAGCATACAGACGTCACGTTTTCAGTTAGAGGGTCAGGTTCCGCGAGGCATGCATCCATGTGCTCGGATATCAGACCGGTCAGAGCTTGGATTAAAGACTGCGGATCAAATATGACACCCACCTTCGTGTCGCGTACAGATTTCACGGTTAACTGCAACATACGACAGCGAAATGACTGATTTTAGTAAAAGCGTAGTGACTACAGAAGCTTGTGACCAATGCCATACAGGTCAAGGATCCAAGACAAAGCAGCAAGTAGAGAATTAGGCATCAACATCAGTCATGATTACGGTAAGGTCTAAGGGGACTATGACAGTTTTTATGGCATAAAAGTTTGTAATGTTGTGATTCTAAAGTAAGCTTGTTTAACCAGGTTTATCTAAAAAAGCTGCAACAGGAAACAGTGTAAAATCTGCATCAATTACCATTATTTAAGCAACAATGAACTTATAATCTGATCTAGATTCTGTTTTACATAATGGGGATGAAGATCTATAGGTGCAACTGGATTGTGCGATGAAAATCCCAAGCAGCATGGAAACAAATTAAAAACTAGTGTACCAACAGGTTCCAAAGTGGGAAACAGTGTAAAATCTGCATCAATTACCATTATTTAAGCAATAATGAACTTATAATCTGATCTAGATTCTGTTTTACATAATGGGGATGAAGATCTATAGGTGCAACTGGATTGTGCGATGAAAATCCCAAGCAGCATGGAAACAAATTAAAAACTAGTGCTCGTTGAACTCCTTCTCGGCAGCCACCCTCGCCGCCTCGTACTCCTTATGCTCATTGAACTCCTTCTCTGCAAGCCACTTCTTTACATGCTCATCCAAGAGGGTTTCGTCTGCCAACATGATCTTCGCATCCTCCGCGTCCCATGCGAGTTGCAACCTCTCCTTCTCAAGCTCAATCTCAACAAATTTCTTAGCCTTCTCGAGCTCCCATTTGATCGCCGCCTCTTACTTCTCCAACTCGATCTTCTCCCTCTCAATTTCCAGCTTCTTCTCCACCCTCTTCCGGTCCCCATCCATCTTCTCCTTTTGCGCATCCAACATGAGCTTCTACCTCTCCTCTTTCTTGTTCTCCCTCGCCGAAAAAATGCCGGCCCATCTGGAGGACATTTTTGTAGCCGCGGCGTCACAGGAGGACCTTGCCTTCTCCCACTTGTTTCCCATGACTTGTCGCTTATCCTTTGGCACGATGGCTCTCCCATTCTCGACGACAATATCGTCCTCTTCATCGTCCAACCCAATAGATTGGTGGGAGCTTGAGCCATCATTCCTCTTCTTGCCGGCCTTGAGATCGGCCACAAGTTGTGTCCACTTTGGCACTCCATTCGATATGATCCAACAATGGCTAAAAGCAAACGGCTTCTCCGTTTCGTGATACAAAGTGGCCGCCACCACCGTCTATCAAACATATGTATGAGCACAAGAATGCAAGCATATGCAAATGATGACGAAATGAAGCAATTAAGCTTGCGTGAGTTGCCACTCCCGTCCCACTTTGAGGGCGTTTGGTTACTTGTGAGTAGTAGTCAACGTACTTGTTCACTTCCCCTTGAATGATCCCCCATCGATGTTGGAGAGATGCCACATTGCAGTTGGTCACGATAGGATGCGGCTCCCCATATTCCTTTTGTTCGTGATACTCCATCCAAATCTTCTCCCAATACTTGTTCCCTATTCGCTCAGTGCCGCAAATTGGATCCATTGTTGTGGCCAACCAAGCTTTGACCAACAAGATGTCCTCAAAAGTTGAGAATGCCGGACCTCTTGTCTTCGTCGTCTTTCCCTTCTTCTTCTTGCTCGGATTGGGATCAGATGTTGTCCCAACTTCAAATGCGGTGCCCCCCAATTCGTACTCCATTTGAATCAGACCTTGATTGTCATTGATCATGTCCGACAGGAACACCTCCTAAATGATCATGGTTTGCAAGCATTCATCATGTCTGAAATGAACTAGCGGTCTACGCAAAACACTGAACATGCCATATGCAAAGTTGATCGGACAGGAGCGACAAAAACATACCGACTCTTGTTGTGTCATTCCGTCAAACAGGTTGTGGGCAGCCCGGGAGCCGCCGGTTCCCGTGCTCATCTAAGCCCGAACGAGCTGCGGCGAGTGATTACGTCCACCGCCAGCATCTGCCTGGGCAGAAAGCTCTCCGGAATGCCCCAACCAGCTGTCGGATCCTCCTGTCCCAACGTGGTCCGACAATGCAATCTGCGTTGGCGGATGGATGGATGGGGTGCGGGGTTCCGGGCGCGGCGGAGGCGACGGCTGCTCGTCCATGTCCGCATCTCCCTACGCCGCCGCCGCCACTTCCCTCTCTCACTACAGGCGTCGCCGCATCTTCCGGGCGATGTTCTCCGGCTTGCAAGATGAAGCCGAGGACGGGACGCCGACGGACAAGGCAAACGCAGTCTCTGTCACGGCGATCTGGGATGGGCTGGACGACATCTTAGGCGGCGAATCGGGACCGGCGGTGAGGATGGGGAGCAAGGGTGGCGGACAGCGAGGGCGTGGGTGCGGGAAAGGTAGGAGGGAGGCAGAAGGAGGAAGGGTTTGGTGGATTTGGTGCAAATTATGGTGGGGTAGGGCTGTCGGGTCCGACGTGGTGGACGCGCCCGGGCGCACTCGGGCGCCCCCATATCCGCCCCATATTTGGGCTGGATCTGAGGGGTGCCGGTCAGCCCGGGCGTTTGAGGCCCGTTTAAGGAGCCCATCTGGGTCGCATTTTTGTGACCGGTCACTGACCGGGCCGTCCGCCCGGGCGTTTGAGGCGGGTTTGGGGCGCCCGGCTGTAGATGCTCTAACTAGTTGGTGCCTTCATTCACAAGGTTGTTAATTTAGAACGCAAATAGGGGAGAAATCCTACTAAGCATGGTAATTCTGTAAAAAAAATCAATAAGCACCATTGCAGCCAATAGAATAGAACTACATACCACATGAAAAATTCCTTTAGATGCCAAATTTTCAACATCTAAAGGAATTTGGCCTCCTTCAGGAACCAATATGGCATTAACATAGTCTTTGGGCTGCACATAACAATAAAAAAATTATGCAGGGAAATATTATCCACTAGCATTAAGAATTAATATCCACATGCAGAACAGAATGCTTGCATGCTCAATAACTACGTATCAAATAGCATTACGCTCAATTACAATCATCATACGATGAATTATTTTTAAAAGCATTGTCACAAACTTACATGATACTTTAGACTTTTGTCAGAATCACCATATGTCCGATTTAGAGAATCCGTAATTGCAGTCACAAAGCCAGAAGCAGACAGCCCAATAGTTTCTCTATCATGTGATCCATTTAAAAGAAGTACCTTCAATTTGAAAATATTTTGGTGAGAGCAATAATAAGAGCTAGAAACTCTATGGACTGCAAGAAATTAAAAAGACATAAAAGAGCAAAAATCCACCAGTTCATCACTTCTCCCTGAGCCGCCATATGCAGAGCCACGGGTACGTCTCTCCCTCGACTCAGCATGGTATCAGATGCCGGCGACAGCGGGGCCTGAGGACACGCCAATGTTTTTAAGGCAGTAAGGCGAGGCAAGGCGCTGGGGGCGCCTCACCGCCTAAGCGCTAAGGCATAAGGCAAGGCGGACGCAGCAGCAGAATAGAGTAGAATTTGGTAGCAACTAGGCATACACACCTTGCAGTTGCTGCTAGTTGTGAGGGACTGAGCAGAGCACTAAGCAAAGGAGCATAGTTGGCTAGCTGCGTAACATAGCAGGCACAAGCAGAGGAGCATAGCTGGACAACTAGCATGCTACATAACAGAGAAGAGGAGATCTGCCGGAGAGGAGGGGGAGGATCTGCCTGAAAGGAAGGGGGAAGCTGCCGGAGAGGACTGAGGAAGAGGGGGGGAAGCTCACGCCAAAGGTGGGGTTGGGGAAAAACTGGAACTAGTTCGATCTCTCTCCCCCTGCTCGTAACTGTTGGCGCCCAGAATTCTGGTTCCTGCCCTTTTCTTCCCGCCCATAATCTGTTTCCCGCCTGAAGCCCCAGCTTTGCCTGAGGCGTCCTGATTAGCTGCTGCGCAAGAGGAAGGAGAAGTGCTGAAGTGATGTGGTGCTGCTGATTTGCTTCTACTGCTACTGATTGCAAGGGAAGAGGAGGAAGCACTGAGGCTGCTGCTGGAACTACTGTGGAGGCGTTGCTGCTGCTGTGTGTAGCTGGTCAGGAAAATGGGTGAACCAAAAGGCCTTGCTGAGTCTGTCGAGAAGCCCACTCTGTTCCTCGCGGGCTCGAACTCTGGGACCATCATTCCTCGACAGGAAGCGGCTCAGAAGATCTGAGTTGTCGCCCACGGACATCAAGCCTGAGGTGACTACCAATTATCTGAGCTGGGCTCGGAGGGCATTGCTGGTTGTGGAGCAGAAGGAACTTGATGGGCACTTGTTATTACTGTTGAAGAACCAGGAGACAAGACTAGTGCAGAGGGAAAGAGGTGGAAGGTCATCAACTCTATGCTTATTGGGTGGTCGTTGAACTCGATGGTGCCCTCCATTGGACGCTCTCATACGGAAGACTCTGTCCACCCAGTACTCTGGCAAGGGCAATGTCATGCTCATTGCTCAGATTGATGGGAAGACTAGTCGGTTGCGCCTAGGTGACATGTCAGTGATATCATATGTGGCAGAGCTGCAGGCTTTGTAAGCAGACCAGGATAACTGTGATCCTCTGGAACTCTGATGCGGCTTGCATCGAGTCAGGGCACAAGTGAATGGCATGCAGGCGTGTGGTGGAACTTTTGGAGGGGCTCAAAGGTTGCTTTGATGGCAGGAAGGCATCCCTGCTGCACCAAACTCTCTTGCCTACTATTGATGAGGCTATTGCAGCGATGACTCAAGAGGAGGCGTGGCTATCTCTTGAGCAAGCAAACTTGGAGGTTGTGCCGGCTTTGGCATTTGGAGTCACTAAGCGCACCTGTGGGGAAGTAGGTCACCTGAAGTGGGGACTGTCCAACTCGTGGCAGAGGCAGGGAATCAGAGGGGGGAGTGGCAGAGGCAGGACTGCTAGAGGTGGAGGTGGATACTCGGGGAACTCAAGGGATCAGACTACTATGGGCAGAGGTGGATACTCGGGAAACTCAGGGGTCGGAGGGCACACATGGCAGTTGAAGAGTACAATTGGCCTATGGAGACTTTGCTCACTGGGCCTCCACTAATGACGGTAATCCTGAAAAGGCATCTCTTGCTACTAGTGAGAATGATTCAAAATGGGTTCTAGACTCTGGAGCATCTAAGCATGTTGCGGATAAATTCTGTGTGTTTGAGTCTTACAATAAGCAGCCTCCTACTCACAAGGGCACTACACAAATTGCCGATGGTACAAAATAGCCTGGTCGTAGGGGTTGACGCAGTAAAGTGCACTTCGACCATCTCCTTATCCTCGGTTTTACGTGTGTCAGCTTTTCCTGTCTATTTGGTCTCTTCGAGGGCTCTGATTGATCAAATAGACTGTTGTGTGACTCTAGACAAGTTCGGTTGTTTGATTCAGGAGGGCCAGATGAGCCAGACGGCTGAGACTGGCACCAGGCATAGGGGGCTCTGGTATGTGGACCAGGGGGTGCAGCTTGGTGTGTGTTGCGACCATGGAGGACAAGGAGAAGCAGACGATGATCCATCACTGTAGGATGGGACATGTATCTTTGATAAGATGAGTAGAATATTTCCAGATGTTATGTGTGGAATAGGCAAGGCAAGTTGACATGTGACACTTGCGAATATGCTAAACACACGAGATTTATGCTTATTCATTCGGATGTCTGGTGTCGGTGAATGGAATGAAATATTTTGTTACCTTTATCGACTGTTATGACTTGGATTTATTTGATGTGTCACAAGGATGAGGTGCTTAGCTGTTTTTAGAACTTCCACGCCGATGTGAAGAATCAGTTTCACATGCAGGTGATCAAGATTGAATATGGCATGGAGTATGTGAACAACACCTTTGGGGGCTTCTTGTCTGACCAAGGTATTCTTCATGAAACATGGTGTCCTGATACCCCCTCCCCAAAACGGTGTGGCAGAGCGAAAGAATCTTCATGTTTTGTAAGTAGCTCGCTCGCTCATGTACACGATGAATGTGCCCGAGTTCTTGTGGAGTGAAGGAGTCATGCCACCCACATACTCGATCAACCGGACACCTTCCAGGATACTAGGTATGAAATCCCCAAGTGAGTTGTTTGTAAAAAATAAGTTTGCCGTCCCTCCAGAAGTTATTTGGCAGTACTTGTTTTGTTCGGGATGATAGACCATCTGTTGGGAAATTGGGCCCACAGGCAATGAAATGTGTTTTTATGGGTTATTCCTCTAGTCAGCAGGGGTATAAGTGTTGGAGTCCCTCTGCGAAACGCATGTTTGTAAGTATGTGTAACATCCCAATTTTCCTAAATTAGGATGTTAATAGATCATTCATATGCATCTCATATTTTTTCCATGCATTATTTGCTTTTTCTGAAATATTCAAATCATTATGCAACTAAAGGCAATTTATTGGAGCGGAGATAACATGACTTCTCCCCTGTTATTAAAAATGTTCATAATGTGCAGAATATTATTTCCAGTTCATTTGATAAGTTCTGGTATTTTTCTTTATTCAGAATATTTTATTTGAGTGTTTTGTTATTGTTTTGTGTGGCCTAATGCATAAAATGACTTTTGAAAATTTGCATTAGGTGAGGAACTAGTGTTCCTGTAGTTTATAGCTGTAGGGCTATTTTGACTGTGTGTCTAGGTATTTTTATTTAGAATTTATATTGTGTATATTTTTTTGTTCTGTTGCTGTCTTTATTTTAAAAAAAAAACACCAGCCAGCCAGCGCGCAGCGCAGAGCACTGCGCGGCCCAGCAGCCAACCCCGCGGCCCAGCTCCCACCGCTGCGGCCCACCTAACCGTGAAGCGGTAAGCACAAAGACTCAAATCCTTCGAGGTTTGGTCGTTACAGATGGTATCAGAGCAGTGTGTTGACCGTAGGACGTGACCCTAGAAAATGGATTAGAAAAGCCATAGGAGTGAAAATTATTTTATAAAACTAGCTATACTTCTTGCTGTTTATTAGTTAACCCCTGAAGTATCTTGAACAGTTAAGTAGGAACTAGTGCTGAGACCACCATTCATGCTTGTTTTATATTGCAATGTTATCGTGTTAGCGTATCTGATTATGCCCACTTTCGTGGTATGAAGATACTAGATTGTTTGCTTGATTGGTAGTTGTTTGTTAAATTGCTTAGTGTCGAAATTATATATATATATATATATATATAAAATATTATTATATTGTTTGTTGTTTGTTTGTTGGTGTTATTCGTTGTTGTGTTTTATTGCCTTCCATCATATTATGCATATGAGTAGAATATATTTATATACTAGCAAGATGCCCATGCGTTGCACGGAACATCAAGGTGCATTTATATGAGTAGTTTATCTTGTGAGAGAAAAGGATGAACAAGGAAAGGCCTTATTTGCAAATATAGAGAGGGGTGTGGGTATCTTTTTGCAAAATTGTCATAGTTTCCTTCCTATCCGTCAGATATAAATCGGACGGCCTATATTGCAGGATGGCAGGCACACCATCATCACCAACTCTGTTTTTTATAAGAGTAGAGATACATAGTCTTTGGCCCTATTATATCTATAACTCATCTATTCTTGCCCACCAGATGCCGCCGAGGCGTGATACTAGACGCAATGGTTCAGGAGGAGTACCAGGACGGCTCATCACGGATAATATCCTGCTTGCTTATGAGTGCACACATTATATGCAAAACAAGCGAACTGGGAAGGAAGGGTATGCAGCAGTCAAGCTTGATATGAGTAAGGCCTACGACCGGGTGGAGTGGAGGTTCTTGGAAAAAATGATGGGAAAATGGGTTTTGATAAAAGATGGATCGAGAGGATCATGTTGTGCATTTCATCAGTGGCGTATAAGGTAAAAGTGAATGGGTCCTATACTGATGTGATCATCCCAGAGAGAGGATTAAGGCAGGGCCCCATACCTATTTCTGTTGTGTGCTGAAGGGTTTTCCTCGCTGTTGAATAAAGCCGATGCGGATGGTAGTCTGAAGGGTATACAGTTATGTAGTGCTGCCCTAAGTCTCAACCATTTGTTGTTTGCAGATGATTCGTTGGTACTGATGAAAGCCAAGGGCAAATGTGCCACAACTCTGCAACACATACTTGACCTATATGAGAATTGCTCGGGACAGACAATTAACTTTGATAAGTCTTCTGTGATGTTTAGTAAAAACACGAGGAGTGCGGACAGACATGAGGTGTTAAATGTGCTGCACATCCGAGGCAAGACGAAGAATGAAAAATACCTAGGACTCCCTGTTTATGTTGGTGCTGCAAGATCAAAAGTCTTTGAATATCTTAAAGATAGAATTTGGAAGAGAATCCAAGGCTGGATTGAGAGACTACTTTCAAGGGCGGCGAAGGATGTCTTAATCAAAGCTTGTGCACAAGCTATACCCACTTTTGCCATGTCCTGCTTCAACCTGACAAAAACATTATGCGAACAAATGGGATCCATGATCTGTAGATATTGGTGGGCTCAGCAAGATGATATAAAGAAGGTCCACTGGTTGAGCTGGGAGCTACTGACTAGACCGAAGAGCAGGGGCGGCCTTGGGTTTCGAGACCTACACGGATTTAACTTAGCCATGCTGGCCCGGCAGGCGTGGCGGATGCTCACAGTCCCTGACTACTTGTGCGCTCGGGTCCTGAAAGCCAAGTACTACCAGTCTACTTCCATTTTGGAAGCTGAACCGAAGCCGGGGATTTCCTATACCTGGCGAAGTATATTGAAGGGAGTGGAACTGTTGAGAGAAAGTGTCATATGGAGGGTCGGAGATGGAACAAACATAAACATGTGGACTGACCCATGGATTGCTAGGGACGGGACACAGCGACCTCGGACACCTCGTGGGAACTGTGTGCTTACTAAAGTAGCAGATCTCATTGACCCTGCTACGATGACATGGGATGAGGATCTCGTTCGGGATATCTTCTGGGCTGAGGATGCTAATATAATTCTTGCTACGCCAATCAGGGAAGATTTTGAGGACTATCATGCATGGCACTATGATGGGAAGGGTCAATTCTCTGTTAAATCTGCATACCAAGTGTACGTCAAAGGACGTGATGATGTGGCGGTGCCAACCTCTGCTGGACCAGTGCAAGAGGGTGTTGTGCTGAACCAGTGCAAGAGGATGTTGATTGGAAAAAAATCTGGGCAGTGCCCTGTCAGCCCAAGGTGCAGCAGTTCCTCTGGCGCCTTGCACACAACAGCCTACCAGTAAAGATGAACATCCGGCGAAGGGAATAGAATGTGAAACTCTGTGTGTGTGCTGTCAGAGACTTGATGAGGACGGAAGCCATCTTTTTCTTAGATGTAAGGAGGTTAAAAAACTATGGAGAGAGGCGCAACTGGAGAACATCAGGCAGCGATAGAGAACATCAGATGTGTTTTCCAGAGGAGTTGTCAGGTACGCCACCAGATAGAGATATTGAGTTTCTTATTGATTTAATACCAGGCACTGGACCTATTGCAAAGAGACCGTATAGAATGCCTCCTCAAGAGTTGGAGGAATTGAAGAAGCAGATAAGAGAATTGCAGGCACAAGGATATTCGCCCAAGTTCATCACCTTGGGGAGCTCCAGTTTTGTTTGTGGAGAAGAAGGATGGGACCTTGAGGATGTGTGTTGATTATCGTTCTCTGAATGAGGCAACCATTAAGAATAAGTATCCTTTGCCTATGATAAATGATCTATTTGACCAGTTGGAGGGAGCTACTGTGTTTTCTAAGATTGATCTTCGTTTTGGTTATCATCAGTTGAAGATTCGTGAGCAAGATATTCCAAAGACTGCTTTTACTACGAGGTATGGGTTGTATGAATATCATGTTATGTCATTTGGATTGACAAACGCTCCTGATGATATATTGGTGTTCTTGGAGTTCTTGGATATGATGAACAAGGTGTTTATGGAGTTCTTGGATAAATTTGTGGTTGTTTTCATTGATGATATATTGGTGTTCTCCAAGAATAAGCAAGAGCATGAGGTGCATCTACGTTTGGTATTGGAGAAATTGAGGGAACATCAGCTATATGCCAAGTTCAGCAAATGTGAGTTTTGGCTGGATGAAGTAGCGTTCCTTGGACATGTTGTGTCAGATAATGGAGTTGCAGTTAATCCATTTAAGGTTGCTGCAGTTACAGAGTGGGAGACACCCACGACAGTTGGAGAGATTCGCAGCTTTTTGGGCCTTGCGGGTTATTACAGGAGGTTTATTGGGAACTTTTTTTAAAATTGCAAAGCCTATGACTGAATTGTTGAAGAAAGATAAGAAATTTGTTTGGACTGACCCATTTGTTGCAAAACCTATGACTGAATTGCAAAGCCTATGTCCCATTGGGTAACATGGTCCGACCCATTTTAATACTAAATTCTGCATAAAATAGGGAGTAGTAATACAATAAAATATTTTCAAATAGCATCATTTAGCGGTAGAAATTTTTAGTATATTAGGATGTCTAGATTTTATTTGTTCAAAGGAAAACAAGGCATATTTCTATTTCTATCATCAAATAAAATCTAGAAATATGAAGCTAAATTTGTGTAACTCTAGAAATGTTCAAAGATCTTCGCGTACTACCGGCCTAAAAGCCTTATTCACCTAGTGGCAAAGATCTTCGCCAAAGTGTTGTCCCTACGACTCGCCCCGAAGCTGGACAACCTTGTGAGCCGGAGCCAAAATGCGTTCATCGCCAGCAGGAGCCTCCACGACAACTTCATTCTAGTCAAGTAATCGGCCCGGCTTCTCCACCAGTTGGGTGCCCCGCGAGTCTTGCTCAAGCTTGACCTTGCGCGGGCCTTCGGCTCCCTGGCTTGGCCCTTCCTCATGGAGACCCTGCGCCAATATGGCTTCGGAAATAGATTTATGGAGTGGATCGCCATCCTCCTATCTTCGGCAAGCACACGTATACTGATGAACGGTGAGCCAGGGCCACCTATCTGGCACCGCAAGGGGCTCCGGCAGAGTGATCCCGTGTCACCACAGCTTTTTGTGCTCGCCGTTGACATCTTGGGCAGCCTCATCAAGCACGCTATTGACATGGGAGTCATGGCGCGGCTACACCCGAGGCGCTCCATTCCCACTGTGTCGCTGTACGCGGACAACGTGGTGCTATTCTGCCACTGCTCGCCCAGTGACATCATCGCCGTGCGTGAGGTCCTGACGCTCTTCGGCCGCGCTTCCGGCCTAATGGTGAACTACGCCAAGAGCTCCGCCTCGCTGCTACACTGTGACACGGACGAGGCGACAGCAGCACTTGCGCACCTAGGCTACCCCATCGTCAACTTGCCGATCACATACCTCGGGATCCCCCTCACGGTAGGTCGACCAACTGCTGCCCAACTGCAGCCCCTAGTTGATGGGATTGCCGGCCGGCTCCCCGCTTGGAAGGCCAACCTAATGAACAAGCCTGGGCGGCTTGCGCTGGTGAAGTCTGTGCTGAGCGCCATCTCCGTGCATCAACTACTCGCCTACGCGCCGCCAAAGAAGACGCTTCGTCAAATTGAGAAGATTGAGCATGGCTTCTTGTGGGCCGGCCGCGCTGCCGCTAATGGAGGCCACTGCCATGTCAACTGGCGCCGTGTTTGCCGCCCCATATCGCACGGAGGCCTAGGAGTCCAGGACCTGGAGCGCGCTGGCCTTGCTCTACGGCTATGATGGCTATGGTTCTCGCACACTGACCATGAGCGCACCTGGAATGGCCTGGGCCTACAATTCTCTGCCGAGGAGCGAGCGCTCTTCTTCGCGTCCACCACAATGACCCTCGGAAACGGAACAACGGCATATTTCTGGGAAGACCGCTGGATAAATGACAATCCATTTGTGAGATCGCCCCGGCACTTTACAAGTGCATACCCAAACACCGGCGCAAAATCCGGACCGCCACTGAAGGACTGCAAGGCCATAGCTGGGCCAGGGACATTCATGGGACCTTGGGCATACACGAGATTGGCCAGTACCTTCAAGTCTGGCTGGCAATCAAGCATATCACGCTCTCGGACACCCCTGATCAGCTAGTTTGGAGATGGACGGCCTCCGGTATATACTCTGCTAGCTCATGCTATCTTGCCACCTTCCAGGGATCCATGACTTGCTTCTCGTGGAAGCTCATATGGAAGAATTGGGCGCCGCCAAGAGTGAAGTTTTTCCACTGGTTGGCCAACCAAGACCGGTACTGGACGGCCGACCGCTTGGCTCGACGCGGTCTCCAGCACCAGCCACGATGCCCACTCTGTGACCAGGCTCCCGAGACGATGCGGCACCTCCTCTTGGAGTGTCCCTTCGCCAGGCAGACTTGGCACGAAATCCTATCCTGGCTACAGATGACCACTGCAGGGCCAAGCCACGAAGATTCACTCATGGACTGGTGGCTGCAGGCAAGGCAAAACACGCCAACACTGATGCGTAAGGGCCTAGCCTCCATTGCTCTGTTGACACCATGGATGATCTGGAAACAGCGCAACGAATGCATCTTTGAGGGCGCCCAGCCCCTGGTTCAGGTCCTGGTCTCGAAGATCAAAGAGGAAGCCGAGCAGTGGGCAAGAGCGGGCGCCCACGGCCTACGCGTCATTCTGCCGCCCACCTGGGACGTGCACTAGTTTCGCTGATCCTAATTTGTAACTGACCTCTTAGGAGGATTGTATCAAAACTCTACCTTTTCAATGCAATGAAATGCAAAAGCCCTTTGCATTTTCTCAAAAAAAAAATGTTCAAAGAAAAACAAATGAAATATTAGTAATACAATAAAATCCAGAAGTATTGATCATAAATGTCTAGATTTAGTATATTTGTAACTTCAGAACAAATGGAATTTTGGTTAATACCTAATTTTTTTCGGATAAACGCAAGGCTAACATCCCTAGCAAAGGCATATGCTATCGACTATCGTAATGGCATAATACAACATATGCAACCAAACTTGGGTCGACCCGCTTGTCCCGACGGGCCAATGATGACTGGCTTCTTTGGCCCAGTTTGCGTATGAAGCCGACCCAAGACCCATTGGCCTTGAAATTTTGGGCTGGATCAATGTCCCAATGGGTATTGTCAGCTCATTCCCATCTTGAAGCTCATCTGACATAGTGGAACTGCCCATAGCGTTGCGAAAGGGAACACATGAAGCGGCAAGGAAGGCTCTACCATGGGATGATGCTTGTGATCACCATGACATTGGCAATTTTGTGTCTTATGAGGCTTTGTTTCTTTCCTATAGAGTGTTGCCTCTCTACAAACTGTGTCAACCCCAAAGGGTTGGAAGGCTGCAAAGCAAAATCCAAAGTGGCGTGAATCATGAGTTGGAAGCACTGAAGAAAAACAAGACGTGGGTGCCAACCACATTGCCAGCAGAAAATTAAGCAGTGAATTGTAACAGGATCTATACCGTGAAGCAGAATCCTAAGGGGAAGGTGGAATAGTATAAAGCCAGATTAGTCGCCAAAGGTTATAGTAAAACTTATGGAATTGACTATGATGAGATTTTTGCTCCAGTGGCAAAGATGAACACAGTAAAGATGTTGGTTTCCTGTGCTGCAAACTTTGGGTGGAAATTGTACCAATTAGATGTCAAGACTGCCTTCTTACATGGTGACTTCCAGGAAGAGGTATACATGGAGATACCACCATGTTTTGGTACACAGAACAGACTACGGGGAAGGTATGTAGGCTGAAGAAATCCTTCTATGGACTGAAACAATAGCCGAGGGAATGGTCTGATAGGTTCAGACAAGTTGTTTGTGATATGGGGTATGGTCAATGTAACGGTAACCACACAGTGTTCTATGGACACTCTGATCGGAAGATCGCCATTCTTGCAGTTTATGTGGATGACATTATCATCACTGGAGATGAGGAAATAAAAAGATTGAAGGGGTGACTGAGCAAGGAGTTTGAGGTAAAGGACTTGGGCAACCTAAAATACTTCCTTGGCATATAAGTGGCCCGGACGGAGAAGAGAATATCTTTGTGCAAACGTAAAAAACCTTGGACCTCTTGAGTGACATGGGCATGATGGTATGTCGTGCAGCCCCTACTTCAGGAGTGGCCATCTTGACACAGTGCACAAAACCCTGAGATACTTGAAGGGGACTTCAGGAAAAAGGGTTGTACTTTGCAAAGAGTGGACATCTTGATGTGGATGGCTATAATGATTCTGATTGGGCCAGTTGTCAAGAGGTAGAAGATCAACATCAAGCTATTGTGTGTTTGTGGGAGGAAATTCAGTGTCGTGGAGAAGCAAGAAACAGACAGTTGTGTCTAGATCAACAGCAGAAGCTGGGTATAGAGCTTTATCTCAAGGGTTGAGTGAGATGCTCTGGGTGAAGAACCTTCTGAGAGAGTTGAAACTTCTGAGGAAGGAACCTTGAGAGTGTGGTGTGACAATCAGTCAGCTATAAGCATTGCCAATAACCCAGTTCAACATGATAGGACAAAACATGTGGAAATTGGTCGCTTCTTCATTAAGGAGAAAGTTGATGTTGGGATTATCAGCCTTACTCATGTCAGCTCTGGGCAGCAGATTGCAGATTGCATGACAAAGAGACTGCAAACAAAGGACCGTAACTTGGCATGTGACAAGATGGGGTTGATAGATATCTGAGGGGGGCGTGTTGAACCAGTATGGGCTTGGCCCATCACCACTTAAGCCCATAAGGCCCAGTACAGATCTGTGACCTAGAAATGGAGGCGCTGCTGTCTGTGTGAGAGGGAGCGCCACACACAACAATTCACCCCAAGCCACTACACACAGAACCACGGGTACGTCTCTCCCTAGACTCAACAGTGGATGAATCAACCATCTAATTGTCACCCTAAGGTCAACATCAAACCCGTCCCTTATCACTCAGGGCCTCCTATCTTACCAAGTGGCAAAGTGTTAATCAGGTTTTGGTAACAGAGTGGATAAGGAGATAGAACAATGAAACAAAGACAAAAGGGACCAACATAATACTGCAATTAAGCACGTAAATCTGACCAAGTGACTTAGTATAGTTACCTTGGGAATGGACCTTGATGCTATAGTCTCACCAATGCCACGCAGTACCTGCATATGGTTTTCATATCAGAACGCGAGTTGAAGCCAAAAACATAAGGAATAGTAAAAGGCTCAAAGCCAAGCCTGGTCAATTAATTGTGCGCCTTAACGGACAGTACATGGTCAAACACAGGTCAAACCACTACTAACATGTAGAAGTCGTCAGAAGTATAGAATGAAGACATCTCATAATATGCTGAATTTTTTTAAATAAAATTGTACTTGTAAATTGTACAGTACAGCAGCAGGTATGGGTGGCGGGCCGTGCTTCCAGCCTATTGGACTTGTTGCCGTCCTAAGCAGTCTTAGGCTTCTAATCCAAAACTATTTACTTCTATCAATGCACTGAGACACAAAGTTTTTGTGTTTTCAAGAGAGAATTAATCGTAATTGTAAAGTAACACCAAAAGCAGACTGGTTACCAGTGATGGACAAACTGATGTAAATAGCGACCCCATCGCATATACAATGCAATCCACCTTACTTAGCTGCTCCAAAACTGTATGGTTAGCTTCAGGAAACACCTACGAAGTAAGGTCGGTATCACCAGTTAGCAGTTAAAAAAAGGACCTGGATATCCAGCGAGCATCAGATATTTAAGCACGGCAAACGATTTTCATGACATTTTATGTTCGCCGAGGATGGCAGGTTTAGTTGGCGAGCATGGAAAATCCGCCCCAGTTCATTTTTTTGCCAGGAAATTGCCATGCTTGCAAACTAAATTTGCCATCCGCACGCCAATATATATTGCCATGAAAAACATTCGATTTGCCATGCCTAAAAAACTGATGTCAGTTTTTTAGCATTTCCGTAAAAAAAATGTAGATAATAAATATAAATTTCAGAGATCATGGTAGCATACCAATTTTACATGATAATGGGCAATTATACACCATTTAAGTCCATGATGTTTATTAAATACTGACACATATTAATACACAAAGGCTCTTCTTTCTTAAAAACATGAGGGGGGAAATGTCCAGCTCATTGTTTTCCAATTATGCATCAATATTATATCTTTACTTTTAGATGACCTTACTGAGCAGACAGAGTGCAGCTGTTATTTGTGAAGGATATATTAGTGCAGCACTGGAAAAGCATTACTCAATGGTGTGATGCTCGCATTGCTGTACTTTCAACCTTACATAGCATAGCGTGATTAACTGGGTAAGCATAAGCAACAGATATATATGTCACGGTATATCATCGTCATTTATAATATAAAATAAAATTTCATTAGATTAAGTTGACCTGTTGAATAATTTATTCTAGGAGGTAGTGATATTTATTAAATAAGATGACTAGAGTTTACCACCATTCACTTGCTGTGAATAGACTGCAAGGAAGAGGCAGGTCTACCCTCTGAAGCACTGATGCGGCCAGACTTGGCGTATCCGCGTGCACGACGTGGTCGATATGCCGATACACACGATACACCTGTGATACGGGCATCCCTCGAGTATCGGTTTTCTTGAATTAAAAAGAAAAGAAAAATGCCGATACGGCCGCTGGGACGCCGTCGACACAGGGGACATGGGGATGAAATGAGAGCAGCCCGAGCGGTAGCTGGAGTCGCTTGCTGCACCGTGGACCTTCATCGCCGCCCCGTGGACTCGCCTCGCCACCGCCTGGAGTCTTCTCCGCTGCCGCCGTCCGTGGCCAGCACGGTCTCCATCCCAATCCCTGCTTTCTCTGGTGTCTGGTCCTCCCGCACTTGCTGGTGCTGTGCTGCGTGCTTGATGTGTGTGTACTTGTTGCCGCGTGCTCTCGTACTTGCTGCCCCGTGTGTGCGTGTGTTGTGTACTTGCGTATGCTGGCCATTGGGTGCACCAGTGCTGGGCTGTTGTGCTCATGATGTTCTTGCATGCTGCTCGCCTGCTGATGTTGCTGCTAGGCAGTGAAAAGAGACATGAAGGCAATAAATGGGATAGTATTTTCTATCTCATCTCACACATTCAATTATTCTGTTTTTACTGCATGGCATTTTATTAAATATATATATATATATATATACTCGCTGTATCGCCATATTGCTGTTTCTTGAAATTGCTGTATCCCATGTCCCCGTATCCGTATAGCCGTATCTGTGATGCTGTATCGGTGCTTCATAGGGTCTAACTAGTCAGGATAAATTTGATGTACTAAGTACTAACCTCATGCAATAGGTTGCAACCTTCACTTGACATGTAGAAGACGCGCTTGATGCTTGAAGGAAGTGCGGTGCATGAATTACAGTTCTTTCCAAAGAGAAAACAAGAAAATAAAAAGTTAAGATATTAGCAAGCATACGAGAAACCAGCAATTATGTACAGATAAAAGGAGGAAACGCAGAACACGAATATCACTTGAATGGGACAAAACCATGACATTTGCAAGAAACTGTAGTAAAAAGTAGCACTCAATATCACCGTGACAGTTTGGAGCCTTAACTTAAAATACTTGAATCCTTTTCTTCTGTAGCCAACAATAATATTTTCCTTGGTATATTAGCAGAGGTAAAAAATAATCAAGGCTCAGCCACTTAAGGTGTATTTAAGAATATTTAAGCCAGTTGGCGCAAGTGAAGCACCAGCACCAGCACCACCACCACCACCAGCACCAGCACCAACACCAACACCAACACCACCACCACCAACAACAACACCACCACCACCACCACCAACAACAACAACAACAAAGCCTTTAGTCCCAAACAAGTTGAGGTAGGCTAGAGGTGAAACCCATAAGATCTCGCGACCAACTCATGGTGTGTGGTGCGTCGCTGAGAGCGTTACGCCCCAACGAAAATCTTTTGGGTTTCATCTCCATAAGAGTGGCTGAGTTTTTACGTTGGCTCGACAAGCCTATCACAATCCTCCTTCTTTACACGAGTGAATATACACATTCTACTATTTTAGGTGCTTCCTTTTTCCACTTTCACCTTTTTGTTTAGGTTGCGCTGGCTGTGGGGTGAGCTGTAGTTGAACAGACTGAATTTTATGGATGATGTTTCCAGTGGACCGATTGCAGTTGTCATTCCGAGAAGTTATTACCATGCAAAATCAGCTTCAGAATGTCCCACGCCATTACACACTTTATTAGGTGGAGAACTTGAAAAAGGTTCTGGTAAAATGACAGTATTTGGACAGAGAAAGTAAGTGTATTCACTGTATACTTCCATTTGTCCGAATGAACAGGATGTCTAATATACACTTAGTACCCCTCCACAGAACTTGAACAAGATGTCTACTTAATACCTCCACAGAACTTAAGTTAGGTATGAATAAAACGTGAAACTGTTAAGTTCAGACAGTAAACCTTGTTATTGCAACAGAAATTCACAATAGATACTAAGTTTTTAAAATTTAGTGTGAAGGGACAGTGGCCACGAGGAACTTCAATGCTATGGTGAAGAAATATGAAGAAGAAAAAGGTTGAGATGATGCATGTCTGTCTCTTGAGATAAAAAAAGATTCCGCAAATACATGGAAGAGTGCACAGAAATTGGGCCGTGTTTGGCTGCTAACGATACAGCACCAAAGCCTGAAAATACCATGCTATTTAGTATTTAGAGTACCTTGTCAACTACTTCTCTACGGCCATTGCTTGGATGTGATATTTCATTTTGGCCTCGGATAATAGTTCCATCCTGAAAATACAAAAATATTCAGAAGGAATGTTCCATATTAATAAAAGAAGTAAGATAACACTTATTGTTTAGGAACCCTCGAGTTGAAGCTGACCCCCGCAACCCTCGAGCGCTCCCTCCTCTCCTCCTCCCCCTCCCCCTGCCGGTGCTCCCTGCCGGGCAAAGCCCTAGCGGATCCGGCAGCGGCGGGACTTCGCTCCCAGGCAGCCTCCCCACTCGAGCGTGGGGCTCGACGAAGCTGACGGAGCTGTGCTTCTCCGAGACTAGGGTTTTGCAACGGCTGCCCCAGATCCAGAGGGTCGGGCCTCTGGACCTGGCGTGGCAAGCACGCGGGCGGCACGGCGCAACCCTTTGGGGGCGCGGCTGCGGCTGCTAGGCGGTGCCCCAGCAGATCCAGGTGGCGGAGGCTGCGGGCCGCTGCGGCGGCGGCCATGGTCGGCGGCGGCAAGGTGCAGGTGGCAGGTCCCCACGATGGCGCCACTAGCCCTGCTCAACATGTCCCCCTGCAGTGGCTGGCCTTGTTTGGCAGCCATCCGGCGGCTGCTGCACTGCGCTGGCCGGTGCTTCCCTACATCGACGGTGACGATACGTGGTTTCCCTCTCGGTGCTGGTGGTCCTCTCCGGCGATCTGCTTCCCCGTCTCCTGTCTGCTCTGCTTCGGCAGTATTTGTGGTTCTGGTCTTGGGCCGGGGCGGGATCCCTGCGCGGCGATGGCCTGCGCTGACAACGGCGACACCTGAGGGTGCCGTTACCTCCATGGAGGCACTGTCATGGTCCGGACTGGACCCTCTCCTCAAGCACCGGGGGAAACCCTTGGTCCCGTTTACTGGACAAGGCAGCGCCGGCGTCTCAGCACCGTTTCCTTCTTGAAGGTGCTGCTTGGGTCGCACTTGAGTCCCCGATGCAGCAGCTGGAGATGGTGGCCTCCCCGGTCTTTCCGGCGAGGCTTGCTGGTAATGCGATGCTGTGATGAGGGCTGCAACATAGAGCGTGGGCGCCCGGGGCGCAATGTACGCCGACGCCGGCATGTCCAAGACGATGGCTTCGCTACTTCTGGCTGGGTCCTGCCATCCACCTGCCGTCTCCTAGACACATATGGGTGGAAGGTACGTTGGCCCGGACAGACCTGGAGATGTGGTCTTCTTCGGAGGCGCCTGGCAACGGCTGTGACGCGGCCCTGAGGCTCTGAGTCTAGCTGCCTCGCCATTCATGGTTGGAGGCTGGACAAGGCAAGACCTTTCGGCGTTGCGGTCTGTAGTTGGTAGCACCTCCTCACCTGCTTGTTTGGTGAGGATGATGGTGTGTGTGCGTGTGTCCCTCCTCCTGGGAGGTTGTACCTGTAGTGCTGTTCTCTTCCTGTTCAATGAAATGAAACGCAAACTCTTTTGCATTTTCTCGAAAAACACTTATTGTTTAGTATCACTGGATGTTCTATTCACAGGAGTGATGTTGAAAATGAAAACAATCCGCCAGTTTCCACATGCAAGAATGACTTTATTTTAAAAATAAAATTGAAGGGGCGCAGATAAATTGTCACCAGCATGAGGGCAAGTAACAACTTGTATTGTGTGGAAGAAAACTTTGGTAGATTACCCATAATTCACACCCCAGAGTAAGCCTGTCATTTGTGGATATTACTGGAAGCACAAGACTTTCCGCAGGGATTTGTGACACACGTGAAAACAAAAAGATCGCAGCATCCAAAGACTGGAAGAATATGCGTGCGCCAGCAAAAAAGAAATTCCCAATGCTGCAAAAATATATGAAACAGCAGTCAGGGAAATAATTAGGCAAGCTGGGAGAAACAGCAGTCAAACGATGCTCCCAATCCACTAGTAAAATGTAAGGTCACAAGCAACATTAGGTTACGTTTATGTGCATCATACCATTAAATATATACATCAGTTGTATGAGGCAAACAGCGGTTTCACGTGGAAGCACAATGCCAAGAATAATGATTTACTGCAAAATTTCACCTTAGAAGAATCACCTGCCATTGGTGAAGCAAAATGTTTCAACTGGTCGCCGAAGGATCTGCGGAGAAGAAATTATGTCACAAATACAACAGGAATACATTGCAGTCACTAGCCTTATGAAAAAAATGTTTTTTTCACAAAAACAATATGCTTCATAAATATACTATAGAGGAGCACACCTCATTATGGAAGTAGACCAAAAATGCACGGATTGTTTCCCTGTAGGGACGAGAGACACCATCCCATAAAGAGTGTTCTCCTTCCACAATATGGTACCTATCAAATCAACAATTTAACATCACTTGGTCACACAGAGCAGGACAATAACTATAGCTATCCAGTAAGGAAGTATGAAAAACGGTATATTTTGATCAGCACTGCAGGGTTGCTACCAATCCAGCTTTGCTTCTGAAGGATCAAGAGGCAAACGGTGCCCAAGCAATCTCCGGACGGAGAGTGCTTCCAAAGTGCTTTCATCGGACAGTCTCAAGCATCTTGATCTTATGTCACCCACAGCAGGTCCACCTAAGACATGAAGGCTAACGTTCAACAACAGAAAAGATTGGACTGTGATTGTTATGTTTAAATATATTATTTCAGGTTATAGAAGCAAACGAATGATGATGTAGGAAATTTGGACTTACCAAGAACACGAACAATCTCAGCTGTGCTTCCACCATCATCAGAAACTGGTAGGACATGCGCAACCCGGGTAGTCACTTTCTTCAACTCTTCTACGACGCCATTAAATGCTGTTCCACCTGGATCAAACCAAAAAGGTTATAACAATAATAGGTACTATAAGTTTTGGTCCTCATCCTGTAAGATGAGATGAGAGCCAGCCAGAAAAGAATCGAAACGGGCAGCTTAGAACATATGAAGGCTACCATTGCCAAGTGCTGTTTTAAAAAGTGAAATATCAGTATGTTACTGAAATTCCTCTGATTGATAGAAGACACCCAATAGAACTATTTGGACATGTTTTCTCGAATACAACTATTAACACAAAACACTTTTCTGTCTATGTGTATCCATGTCGTAAATGTGAAATAATGTCCATCGAACACTGTATGTTCAGAGACAACTTTGCTAGTCTCCCGACTCTCCCCGCAAACAGTAGTGAAGTATCCATGTCCAAAGTAGTAGTGCATACAAATATTGAAATATTAAGACATGACAATTGCCCCCCCCCCCCCCCCCCCCCCCCCCCCCCCCGAAATATCTCAAATGTGAGGTACACTCGTCCCAGTCACGGGGGCTCGGCCCAATTGCAAACCAGGTTCGCTCGCGGATTTTGCCCCTATTCATCTAGGCACACCGCACACCCGGTGCACGGCGACCTGGAGAATGCGTTGTTCCTAGCCGTCGGAATCCAACCAATTCACGCGTGTCGCGAGTGGCACACGCCGCGCGCGCTGAAACGACCGCGTACCCCCACCGATACCCGCGCGCACACGCCATGCAACATCGCTCGTGAGAAGGGCGAGAGTCACCTGAAAAGACGAGCAGGGACGGGGGAGCGGCGGCGGCATCGGCTCCGGTGGCGGCCATGGCGCGAGGGAGCCGGGAGGAGGAGGCGGCGGCGGCGGATCTCCCTGGTGCGCGGAGGCGGACCCGGAGGGAGCAGGTACCGGAAGAGGTGGCAGTGGCGGGGCCCGCGGTGGCCGCTGACGTGCGCGGCATTATATAGGGTGGGGTGGCGAGGAGCGGCATCGGGTGGACGCCTGGACGGAGGAAGCTGCAGCCGCGCCCGCAGCGCATCAAACAGCGAGCAACCGGAATCCGCGCGCTCCCTCCCTCTCTCCCTCTCGCCTGTCCGTGCATCCTCGTGCTCGCGCCACTCACTTACCTTTGCGGCCGTTCCGGGGATTGGGCGCGGTGACGTGGCAGCTGCACACTGGCCGTGAGACCGATCAACGGCCAGGATATGGGCTCTGGGCTTTCATGGTTTATGGGCTCAATGATACATGCCAATTTGGACTTTGAGCGGGTGCAAAAGTAGCACCGAAGTGCGGATTTAGCACCGGGGCAACTAGTTAACGAGCGCTTCTTCGAGAGCCTTGCAATGATCAGCATTTGGCGTGCTCTCAGTCATTCGCCACGTGTCGCGCTCTGGGCGCTCCCTCCGGATTTTGTTTTTTATTTTGTTTTTCGCACGCATTTTCGGCTTTTTAAACGGTTTTTTTCCAGGGTTTTTTTGACGTTTTGGTATTCCAACGGTCTTCATTAGCTTTTCAATAAAAAAACTGAAAAAGAAATTACGCGAAAAAACGCGTTTACTTTTTTTCCCTTTCGCGAGAGTCACGGTTTTGTTTTCGCGAGAGTCACGGCCGTGCCTCTCAAAAACGAAAAAAAACGTGTTTTTTGTTTTTTTAGCTTTCGCGAGAGTCATGGTTTTGCTTCCGCGAGAGGTATGAGTGTGCTTTCGCGAGAGTCACGGCCGTGCCTCTCGGAAACGAGAAAAAAACATGTTTTCTGTTTTTTTTTCTTTCGCGGGAGTCGCGGTTTTGCTTCCGCGGAAGGCACGGTTGTGATTTCGCGAGAGTCACGGCCGTGCCTCTCGGAAAGGAAAAATGTGTTTTCTGGTTTTTTTTCTTTTGTGCATGGTTTTGCTTCCGCAAGAGGTACGGTTGTGATTTCACGAGAGTCACGGCCGTGCCTCCTCGAAACGGAACAAAAACGCGTTTTCTTTTTTCCCTTCCGCGAGAGTCACGATTTTGCTTCCGCGAGAGGCACGGGCATGGCTCTTTCGGAAAGGGAAAAAACCTGTGCTTTCGGTTCAGTTTTTCGTCCGGTTTTTTTCATGAAAAAAAATTGTCAAAACCTATCAACATAGGGTCAAGTTTTGAAGATCTCGACGCGAGGAATCCAACGGTGAAACCGGTTCGAGATTTGGACGCGCGGTTTGAGAGATAAAACATTTTGAATAAACAAATCTACGAAAAAAAGGAAACACTCCCAGGTTGCGACAAATGGTGCGTTGCCAGGGGAATTAGAGTGATCTTTGCAAGGAGTACTCCTCAATTAGTGATTTCGATTTAGCACCTGCTCCTTTTAGTCCTAATTTGAGTGAAATCACTAATCAAAGAGTACTCCTTCCAAAGATTACTCCAACCTCTCCAGGTTGCGACAAGTGGCTAACCTGTGAATTTTCATTTTTTTCGTAGATTCGTTTATTCAAAATGTTTTATCTCTTAAATCGTGTGTCCAAATCTCGAACCATTTTCATCGTTGGATTCTTCATGTCAAGATCTTTAAAACTAGATCCTATGTTGATAGGTTTTGACGAACTTTTTCTAAAAAAAGGATAAAAAAGCCGAACCAAGATCACGTTTTGTTTTCCTTTTCCGAAAGCCGTTTCCGAGAGGCACGGTCGTACCTCTCGCGGAAGTAAAACCATGCCTCTCACCGAAAAAAATGAAAACACATTTTTCCCGTTTTCAAGAGGCACGACCGTGCCTCTCGCGGAAGCAAAATCGTACCTATCACTAAAGAAAGAAAAACAGAAAACGCAACTTTTCCGTTTCCGAAGGCATGGCTATGCCTCTCGTGAAAGCAAAATTGTGCCTCTCACGGAAGAAGAAAAAAAGAACGCGTTTTTTTTCATTTTCAAGAGGCACGGTCATGCCTCTCGTAGAAGGAAAATTGTGCCTCTTACGGAAGAACAAAAGAAGAGAAAACGTGTTTTTTTCGTTTTCGAGAGGCACGTTGCAGAAGCAAAACCGTGCCTCTCGCGGAAGAAAAAAAAAAGAAAATGCGTTTTTTTCCGTTTCCGAGAGGCATAGTCGTGCCTTTCGCGGAAGCAAATATGTGTCTCTCGCGGAAGAAAATCCATGCCTCTCCAGGAAAAGAATATTTTTTTATCGAAAAGCTAAGAAAGACCGGTGGAAAATCACAAAGTCGAAAAAACCATCTAAAAATCAAAAATGCGTATGGAAAATAGAAAAACAAAATATGAAGGGAGCGCTCACAGCGCGCCAAGTGGCGCGCTCTCAGCCCACCCCGTGTGATCGTTGGGGAGGCTCCCGAAGGAGCGTTCCTCAACTAGTTGCTCTCCGGATCCTATTTAGCGCTTCACATTTAATAGGAAAGAAGTTTCACCTCGGAGTAGCTTCTCCATGCACGGAAAACATCTAAGGAACCCGACAACTTGATCTAGATTGGGGTCGATAGATTTTATTGTCAAGATCTTCACTGTGCACACAGACTGGGTCAAAGTTGTGGGGATCCTTTTTTGGATGACAGTCAAGCATACATCAAGAAAAAAATAAAATGTGAATTTCAAGAAGAAGAAGAGTGTTGTACTTGAATGATTATGGATGCAATAACAAGTTCGAATAATTTGGCAGACGAGTAGGCCAACACTATCAATTTCAGCGCGTCAATGACCCTGATTTTTGTTGGACCTTCTAGATCAGATACAAGCAATCTCTCAAGGAAAGGAGTATTCTCAATGACCATATCGTGAAACAACTCAATTGATCTCTTCCCAAGTATCGTCTTGTTGCGGGGCTAGCAAGATACATAAATCCATCAGAGATTCGTCGAGGCGATGTGGAGGCTAATGAACTCGTGGATCTGTTGAAGACAAAGGTACTCGAGCGTCGTACAGTCATGGAGCAGGTGCTCCATAGCCTCCTTGAGATGCCAATGTCGAAGACGTTGAGTTGCTTGAGTTGAGAGAGAAGACGAGCGAGCGCGGCATTAATCTGGGGAAAATAGCAGGAGCTGAACCTAGCGCGGCACAGCGTTGGCACAAGGTGGAGCGCTGATGGCGGCAGAGAGCGACATCGTCCACTTTCAAACCTGAGCTCCTCGAGCTGATCTAGGGTGGGGGATAAAAATCACTCGTCGAAATTGGCTTGGACCTTACAGTTGGTATTGAATATGCGGATGTCAGGGCGTCTGGCTAGCCCAGGGTGCGATGCAAGGATCTTGGAGATTAAAGCCATGTGTTTGCAATCCCCATCGCAGTTATCGACGGTGAGATTGAGGGGGACGCAGCGCCAGAGGGGGCGCCATCGCCGGGAGAGCAGGGTGGTCTGCACGCCAAATTTGGTGGGGGGCGATGATGACGAGCATCATGTCATCGGGGAGACTGTTGATGAAGTCCACGCTCGTTGGATGCGGTTTTGGCTCGAGCCGCCTCCGTCTGTTGGCCGTCTTGTCGTCCATCGCAGCCAATGTACACGTATGCTGGTGTGTATTGTGTGTTGGGTGTGCGCGAGTGCGTCCATGCGTGCATGCGGCGCAGTGGTGTATGTGCGTTGTCGTAATGTGTGTATTAACATGGAAGAAGTGTGCACTTAATTTAATAGCGTGTGGGGTGCTACGGCGAGTGGTTTCTAGTTTGTTTATCTCACCCTATGGCAGATGGGCCTCTAGCTTATTTATTTTCACCCACTGCCACATGGGCCAGCACATCCAGATAGAGAACACAAGCTGACAAGGCACCATGTAGACTGGTTGACGAGACAACTAAATAGTATACAGAGCGATACGCTAAGCCAGTGACCATATAATCCCTCGGTAAAGAGAGATCGAGTGAGAGGGTAGGCCCGTGAGAGAGATAGAGAGAAAGAGATATTCCCTCCATTCGATAATGTAGTGCCTATAATTTTTTGAAAAGTCAAACTTTTAAAACTCTGAACAAGTTTATAGAGAAATTGCTTATATACAATACCAAAGATATATGATACGAAACTACATCTTGTGATGAATCTAATGATCGTTCCAAATGTAAATATTTTTTCTTCACATATACCTGATCAAACTTTTGTGAGGTTTGACTTTTGAAAACATCCATATGTTATGGACATGGAAGAGTACCTAACTAGAGAGAGATCAAGTGTGTGTGAAATAGAAATAGTGAGTGTGCAAAAAGTGTGTGTGTGTGTGTGAAAGAGAAATGGACAACACACGATAACATAGAGAAAAAGTGTGTGTGTGTGTGTGTGTGTGTCTTATACAAACATATCACGTGTGCATCTACGAGAGCGGAAGCAAGGTGTGAAGATAGTGTGTGGTTGTTTGCAATGGAGAGAGAAAGACCCCTAGCACATGGCCAAGAGAGGTCTGGCAAACAAGGGAGAGAGGTCGAGAGAGACATATGCAGAAAATCCAGATATGTGAAGGGAGAGAGTGTGTGTTTGTGATAGAGAGATCCCCTCAAAATCATGAGGGGACTATATGGGTGGGAGATCGAGTGACAAGGTGTGCGCGCTATAGAAAGATACCCCAAGAGAGATCGAGATAGACCTAGGGATGGAAGGAGACAATACGTGTGTTTGTGATGGATAGTGAGAGATAGTCATACCTAGGGGAGTGCATGTTCCTATAATGGAGTGGGAGATGATGGTACTTACGAGGGGTGTGTGTGAGATAGCGAGAGAACAAGGGGGAGAGTGTTAGATGGGTTTATCTAGTGCAAGCGAGATATGTGTATGTGTGGCCTAGGGAATATAAAGTTTGAGAGAGAAAGAGGAGCCCTGATACGGCTGAGTGGTACGTGAGAGAGTTGAGAAAGAGAAAGAGATACTCCCTCTGATCGATAATATAGTGCATATAGATTTTTTTTAAAGACAAACTTTGGAAAAATTGACCAAGTTTATAGAGAAAATTATTTATATCTACAATACTAAAGATACATCATATGAAACTACATCTTGTGATGAACCTAATGATATATGTTTGTTGTTCTAGATGTAAATGTTTTTCTCCACATCCTGGTCAAACTTTGTGAGGTTTGACTTTCAAAAAATCTATATGCTATGGACCGAAGAGAGTACCTAAGTCAAGAGATATCAAGTGTGTGTGAAGGAGAAAGAGTGAGTGTGCAAAAAGTGTGTGTGTGTGAAAGAGAAAGGGACGTCAGGCGATAAAATAGAGAGAAAGCGTGCGTGTCTTATGCAAACATATCACGCATGCATCTCCGAGAGAGAAAGCAAGGTGAGATACACGGAGATAGCTAGTGTGTGGTTGTTTGCAACGGAGAGAGAGACCCCTATAGCACGTGTCCAACAGAGGTATGGCCAACAAGGGACAGAGGTCGAGAGGGACATATGGAGAAAATGGAGGCATGTGGAGGGAGAGAGGGTGTGTTTGTGATAGAGAGATCCCCTCAAAATCGTGAGGGGGCTATATGGGTGGGAGATCGAGAGATGAGGTGTGTATGCAATAGAAAGATGCCCCAGGAGAGATCGGGATAGACCCGGTGAGGGAAAGAGGCGATGCATGTGTTTGTGATGAAGAGCGAGAGATAGTCATATGGCTAGGGGGACTGCGTGTGCCTATAGTGAAGTGAGAGATAGTCGTACTTAGCTAAACAGGAGATTGTGTGTGTGTGTGTGAGAGAGAGAATGAGGGAGAGAGAGTTTTAGATGGGTCTATCTAGTGTGGGTGAGATATGTGTATGTGTGACCTAGGGAGATAGAAAGTGAGACAAAGAGAGACAGGGAAGAGCCCCGAGACGGCGGACTGGTGCGCGAGAGAGTTACGGACAACGAGTGAGAGAATTTATGTGCGTATGTGTTGGGAAACATTGCATGGAAAACAAAAAATTTCTACGCACACGCGATGATCTATCCATGGAGATGCATAGCAACGAGGGGGAGAGTGTGTCTACATACCCTCGTAGCCAGTAAGCGGAAGCGTTTGACAACGCAGTTGGTGTAGTCGAACTTCTTCTAGCTTCGACCGGTCAAGTACCGAACGTACGAGACCTCCGAGTTCTGCACACGTTCAGCTCGATGACGTCCCTCGCCTTCTTGATCCAGCAAGTTGTCGAGGTAGTATATGAGTTCCGTCAGCACGACGACGTGGTGACGGTGATGGTGAAGTGATTTGCGCAGGGCTTGGCCTAAGCACTACGAAGATATGATCGTGGGAGTAAACGTTGGAGGGGGCGCCGCACACGGCTAGGCAATTCTCTGAGGTGTGCTAGGGGTGCCCCCCATATATATATATATATGTGTGTGTGTGTGTGTGTGTGTGTGTGTATGTGTGTGTGTGTGTGAGGGAGACAAGAGGCAGCCAGGGTGCGCCCCAAGTAGGATCTGAATCCTACTTGGGGTTTTCCCAAGTGGCGCCCCTGCCTTATTTCACCGGAGAAGAAAGGGAAGGGGGAAGAGAGAAAGGAAGGGGGGCAAACTCCCTTTCTTCTTCTCCCAATTAGGCCTCCTGTCATATGAGGCGTGCCACCCCTTGTGGGCTGGTGTGCTCCCCTCTCATGGCCCATATATTTCCTTGGGGTTCCGGTAACCCCTCCGGTACTCCGATAAATACTCGATACACTCCGGAACACTTCCGGTGTCCGATTACTATCGTTCTATATATCAATCTTTACCTCTCGACCATTTCGAGACTCCTCGTCATGTATGTGATCTCATCCGGGACTCCAAACAACATTCAGTCACATAATCACATAACTCATATAATACAATATCGTCATTGAACGTTAAGCGTGCGGACCCTATGGGTTCGAGAACTATGTAGACATGACCAAGACACCTCTCCGGTCAAGAACCAATAGTGGACCCTGGATGCCCATATTGGCTCCTACATATTCTACAAAGATCTTTATCGGTCGAACTGTTATGACAACATATGTAATGCCCTTTGTCCGTCAGTATGTTACTTGCCCGAGATTCGACCGTTGGTATCTTCATACCTAGTTCAATCTCGTTACCAACAAGTCTCTTTACACATTCCGTAACACATCACCTTGTGACTAACTCCTTTAGTCATTTGCTTGCAAGCTTATGATGTGTACTACCGAGAGGGCCCAGAGATACCTCTCCGATACTCGGATTGACAAATCCTAATCTCGATCTATGCCAACTCAACAAACACCTTCAGAGATACCTGTAGAGCATCTTTATGATCACCCAGTTACGTTGTGACATTTGATAGCACACAAGGTATTCCTCCAGTATCTGGGAATTTCATAATCTCATAGTCGAAGGAATATGTATTTGACATTAAGAAAGCAATAGCAATAAAACTGAACGATCATTATGCTAAGCTAACGGGTGGGTCTTGTCCATCACATCATTCTCCTAATGATGCGATCCCATTATTAAATGACAAGACATGTCTATTGTTAGGAAACCTTAACCATATTTGATCAACGAGCTAGTCTAGTAGAGGCTTACTAGGGACACGGTATTTGTTTATGTATTTGTCGGCGTTCTGGGAACGGGGGTCCCCAGACTTGCCTGCCTGCGACCCACGGCATGGCTCCACCAGCGGCCCTGTGCGGCCCATCTTCACCAGCAAGCACTCAAGACCCTCGCGAGGGACCAAGCCTCGTGAGGCGGACGATGCAAGGCCTCTTCGGGGGCAGCCTCACCAGGCTGGCTCGCGAGGGGCGGAGAGATCAAGGCAAGGAAGACCTCACGAGGTCCCCGTGACGTAAGCCATGACGACCAAGGCCAGGCAGGCACCAGGCGGGCGCCAGCGCGCACAGTGTCCTCGTTTCCTCTTTGGTGCTAAAGAGGCAAGCTCAGGCGCAGAGTCCTGAGGCATCAAGCAAATGTTTCCATATCGGTGCGACAAGACCAAGACTAGCGGGACGGCAGGACGAAGGTCACCGTGGAGCCCAAGACGGCATCACCACCAGAGCCTTTGGCAAGCGAAGACTACTTTTGTCAGGATAACTTGTACTAGTTGTCCCCCTTCAAACTTGGCCGTTGTGGGATCCCTTCCCGCTCAATATTTGGGAAGAGGACCAGGACCTCTATAAATAGGACTAGCCACCACCTTAGCAAATAGGGGGAGGATCATTCAGACCACCATACACCACACAAGCTCACCAAGCACAAGAACACCTCTCCTCAGGAGGTCGTTCTTTCCCTTGTAACTGTTCGTCCTCAGCCCACGAGGCAATCCACCACACCACACTGGAGTAGGGTATTACACCGCAATGGTGGCCCGAACCAGTATAAATCTTGTGTCCCTTTGTTCTGCGAGTTCGACGCACTAAGACTTGATATTGTGGTGAGGGCGAGAGCTAGAGGGGGAGAGATCTTCGTGCACACCCCAGTGTTCGAACCTCAAGGGTTTTGCCAGAACCCGAAATCCGACATTTGGCGTGTCAGGTAGGGGGTGCACCGAAGCTCCACCTCTCCACTTGCTTCGTCCAGCTTCATGGCGGACACTACCCCTCCGGCTAGGCCGGCGTGCGCCTGCAGATGCGTCGCGAGCGTCCGGGCCTTCACGCACACCTTGCGACAGGTGCGGTCGCCACGCAAGTTCAAGCCAGAGATGCCACCCCGCTACGATGGCACGGCAGATCCGACGACATTCTTGCAGGCGTATGAGGAGGCCGTCCTCAAAGCCGGAGGCGATGAACAGGTCATGGCCAACTGGTTCCTCCTGGCCCTGGCCGGCGCGCCACGCGCCTGGCTGCTCAGCCTGCCGAGATCTTCGGTGACCTCTTGGGAGGAACTGCGTGGTCTCTTCATCGCGTGCTTCGCGGCACCGGCGCCCCTCGCCGTCGCGGCCCTCCTCGGCGGCTTGCAAGCACCACCCTCAGACCGTCACACCAGCGGCACCGGCGCCCCTCGCCGTCGCGGCCCTCCTCGGCGGCTCGCAAGCACCACCCTCGGACCATCACACCAAGCCATTCTTTCGCCAGATTGGCACCGCCTCCGCGCGCAAAGGAGCTCCCCTGGGTTGGGCAGCGCCCAAGGCCGACCTAACCTTCGACGCGGGGGATCACCCCACCACCACCATTGGCTCGGGCGTGCTCCCAATGTTGTGCACGCCCACCATCTGCAGTGTAGCCGTCACCAAGACCCTCATCGATGGCGGTGCCAGTCTCAACGTGCTCTCTATGGAGGCTTTCAGCCTTCTCCATGCACCGCTTCAACGGCTCCGACCCAGCAAGCCCTTCTCCGGGGTCGGCGGCGGCTCCGCTAGCCCCTTGGGGCAAGATCAGCCTCCCGGTGACCTTCGGCACCCGCGACAACTACCGCACCGAGCTGATCGACTTCAACATCGCCCGCATCAGCCTCCCGTACAACGCCATCCTCGGATACCCGGCTCTGGCCTAGTTCATGGCTACGACCCATCCGGCATACAACCTAATGAAGATGCCTGGGAGCAAAGACGTCCTCACTGTGGTTGGGGATACCAAGGAGGCCCTAGCGGCGCTCAGGTGCGCTCTCAAAACCGCCACGGCGGCACGACCGGCCAACGAGGTCGCCCCAGGGGCTAAGAAGGCCGCACCAGCAAAGAAGAAGGAGTTGTTCACTCAAGATCGGGCCGAAACCAAGCAGGTGTCGGTCGAGCAAGATGGGTCCTCGGGAGTCACCTTCATCATGGGCGCCGACCTCAACCCAAATCAAGAGGAGGCACTGGTGAAGTTCTTGCGCGCGAACAAGGATGTGTTCGCCTGGGAACCCAAGCAACTAGTGGGGGTCCCAAGAGGGGTGATCGAGCATCACTTAAGGGTGTGCCCCAATGTGCGCCCCGTGAAGCAGAAAGCGCGACGACAATCCACGGAGAAGCAATTGATACGTCTCCAACGTATTTATAATTTTTGATTGTTCCATGCTATTATATTATCTGTTTTGGATGTTTAATGGGCTTTATTATACATTTTATATTATTTTTGGGACTAACCTACTAAGCCAAGGCCCAGTGCAAATTGCTGTTTTTTTGCCTATTTTAGTGTTTCGCAGAAAAGGAATATCAAACGGAATCCAAACGGAATGAAACCTTCGGGGGAGTTATTTTTGGAACAAACGTGATCGAGGGGACTTGGAGTAGACGTCAAGAAAGGAGCGAGGAGGCCACGAGGCAGGGAGGGGAAATTGATCAGCTCCACCGACCTACTTCTTCCTCCTATATATATCCATATACCCCAAAAACATCCAGGAGCACCACAAAACCCTATTTCCATCGCCGAAACCTTCTATGCCCAAGAGATCCCATCTTGGGGCCTTTTCGGGAGCTCCGCCGGAGGGGGAATCGATCACGGAAGGCTTATACATCAACACCATAGCCTCTCCGATGATGTGTGAGTAGTTTACCACAGACCTTCGGGTCCATAGTTATTAGCTAGATGGCTTCTTCTCTCTCTTTGGATCTCAGTACAAAGTTCTCCTCGATCTTCTTGGAGATCTATTCGATGTAATTCTTTTTGTGGTGTGTTTGTCGAGATCTGATGAATTGTGGGTTTATGATCAAGATTATCTATGAACAATATTTGATTCTTCTCTGAAATCTTTTATGTATGATTTGTTATCTTTACAAGTCTATCCGAATTATCAGTTTGGTTTGGCCTACTAGATTGATCTTTCTTGCAATGGGAGAAGTGCTTAGCTTTGGGTTCAATCTTGCGGTGTACTTTCCCAATGACAGCAGGGGTAGCAAGGCACGTATTGTATTGTTGCCATCGAGGATAAAAAGATGGGGTTTATATCATATTGCTTGAGTTTATCCCTCTACATCATGTCATCTTGCCTAATGTGTTACTCTGTTCTTATGGACTTAGTACTCTAGATGCATGCTGGATAGCGGTCGATGTGTGGAGTAATAGTAGTAGATGCAGAATCTTTCGGTCTACTTGTCGCGGACGTGATGCCTATATACATGATCATGCCTAGATATTCTCATAATTATGCACATTTCTATCAATTGCTCGACAGTAATTTGTTCACCCACCGTAATACTTACACTATCTTGAGAGAAGACACTGGTGAAACCTATGGGCCCCGGGTCAATCTTCTATCATATAAGTTTCCAGTCTATTTTACTTTGCAATCTTTACTTTCAATCTATATCATAAAAATACCCAAAAAAATTATCTTATTATCTCTATCAGATCTCACTCTCGTAACTGACCGTGAAGGAATTGACAACCCCTTTATCGCGTTGGTTGCGAGGTTTTTATTTGTTTGTGTAGGCGCGAGGTGACTTGCGTGTAGTCTTGTAGCGACCCGACCCGAATGGATCAAGTCTCTGTGCTTAAGTGTCATCCCTGGATCGGTATGCTGACACACACAGTACTCGAGGATTTATAACAGAGGTAAATCACATGTAAAAGTAACGTAAATACTATTACCTCAATCCAAAATAGCGAAAGTAACAAGGTTGTGGATTCCCATCAACACCAACGGCAAAGTTGAGTGTAGAAATCGTAACCCTAACGTATCACTTACTCGTCGTAAGAAATCCTGCAACATGAGACGTTGCAGCCACAAAGGGTCGGTACATTGAATATACTGGCAAATTCACACCATAGAGAATGATGAATAAAGGCTATCACTACATGCATATTTGGCTGGTGGAAAGGCTCTATGGTTATAGTTTTTGCGAAAAGCCAATTTTTACCTACTACAAAGGAATAAATTTTATTTAACTATCATGGTGGTTGTTGAACATTGAGAAAGGTTGACAGCATTCTCAATCCCAATTAAATAACATCATTAAACCCAACAAACTTAATTTAAAGTAACGTGATGAGATCAACAGGATAATCCAAGAACTAGATACTCAAGATGTCCATAACTGGGGACACGGCTAATCATGATTAGGTTATACACTCTGCAGAGGTTTGCGCACTTTTCCCCACAAGACTCGATCTCCTCCGTTGGATTTCTCGCACTACATGGTGTTTGAGAAACGGATGATCGAGACATAGTCTTTCAGAAGCGTTTGCACCTTACGATGGGTAGACCGTACCACCTACAACCCCTACATCTACTAGTCTACCACTGTAAGAGTTCACATGACTTAATCAACTATGCTAGAGCCCATAATAGCTTGTGGCCGCACACGGAAGTTTCTAGCATGAATAATCTTATGATCCCTTTGAGCCTGGGTGGCGAACCATAGAAGGATCACATGGTAACCCCGGGATCTCCTAGGACAACACTGGTATATCCCCAGGTGTCCGGGCAAGTCCACTTGTATATCCCCAGGGTGCCCCAACCGATCCACCCAGATGTGTATTAAAGTAGCCACCTTAAGTTAAACCTTAGTTAACAATAATCTCTCACATCTGTCATGAAATACTCTCAAACCCAATCCACGTCTACGAGCATAGCATGGCAATGTAAGCATAACGTAATAGTAACTCCCAAGGGTTTGATAATAAACAGGTAATAGGTTCCTACCTCATCAACTACTTCCCAATACCCACAATTTAATTAGATCCTAATCATGCAATGTTTGAGGTTTGATCTAATGCAATAAAACTGGGTATGAAAGAGGTATGATCAAAGTGTGAACTTGCCTGCAATGTTTATGAAGATGATTCGCACTCAAAACTCTTGATATCTCTACTCGTCACACTCCGGTCAATCTATCGCAAGCAAGCAATAGTAACCACACATAAGCAATCACTCAAAAGATCAGAAAGAACAAGAAGACATTCGGAAAACATCAAAACCAAGCAAATAACTCTTGCAACAATTTCTAACAGTACAAAATTATGTGAATTTGGCCTTATCAGAATGTTTAGGTCAAGAGCTTCGATTTGCAAAAAGAATCAACTCAAACGGAGCTACGAAACTCAAGTTATGATCAAACGAAGTTTGAATTCAAATCTGATCTAATTCAAATTTTAAACTTTTCAAAAACATGTTTGAGTTGGATTACTGGATAGAGGAGATCATAACAAAGACGTGGGCGTTGGTTTCGTTGGATTTGGACTAACGAGTAAAAAGTTATGATCGTTTGAAAAACTGGGACTATTCTATAAGAAAAACTAATTGCAACCTGGTCCCTGGCTACGTGGCAGAATCTTACTGGCTATAACCGTTCGCTTCAGAAGTTTATCGAACGAACGTTCGTCAATTAAAGAAAAACGATTCGAGAAAAAAAAATAGATGATCTAATCCAAGCCCTAGATCTACGATCGGACGGACGAGGAGAGACGGGGCGTTACCGCGGCGGTTGGGCTCAACGTCGCCGAAGAAGACGACAGCAGCGGTACCAGCTTCGAGCGGGCGGCGGCTCTGGTGGTCCTCCGGCGTGGCCGTGGGGTCGAGAAGAAGCGGCGCGAGGTGGTGAAGCCGATGGCGGGGTCGACGCTCGGCTGCGGCGTCGGAACAGCGCGGGGCTTGGCGGCGGAGCTCGTCGGATCTCGCGAACTCCGGCGAGTTCGCGTGGAGTGCGGGGAGGGTCTCGGGCCTTCCGGTTAGAGGCAAAACGAGGCCGGGGCCTGGCTATATATAGGAGGGGCGAGGCTTGCGCGAGGGGCAAGGTGGAGAGGAGAGTCCAGGGCGGACTCGGCGTCGGCGTACAGGAGAAGGACTCCTGCTGCCTTGCGGGAGGAGGAAGAGGACGCGGGGCCCACCTGTCGGCGTCCGCGGGAGAGAGAGGGAGGGAACGGGCGACCGGGGCGAAGGCGGTTCGCGCGAGGGAAAGAGGCCATGGGCCGATTCGGCTGGGCCGTGGGGCGGAGAGAGGGAGAGAGAGCAGTGCTGGGCTTCGGCCTGGCACTGTTCGAAGAGCTTTTCTCTCTTTTTTTAACACAGACAAACAAAAAAATAATAATAAAGCAAAGGAAAAACAAATATAGTCATATAATATATCAAAAATTACAGAAAAAGATTTTCTACAACATGAACATTTTTAATATGCCAAATAAAATCCTCACAAAATCAGATAAATCAAAGAGTGCTACTGGTCTATTAAAATCCTCCAAAAATCATTTAAAAAACAAAATGATTTCAAATTTATTTCTCTCCAATTTTCTGTTGTAGGGAATCATGTTACCCTCATTTCCATATATTTTATTTTTGGATAAAAATAATTTGAATAAAACTCAAATAACCTAATATTGAAAATAATTTCAAATGGATTTTAAATTTGAGTTTCTTTGAAACTCCCAACTCATATTTCATATACTTTGAAGAAGTCATTTTATCTTCTCTCGTGAAAATCATTGAGTTGCATAAAGTTTCAGAATTGAAAATTTCCCAATGGAATTCGAATATTTTTCAAACACCCTTTTCATTTATTTAAATGGAAGAAGTCATGTCATCTTCTCTCCAGGGTTTCGTGGTGAAAAGAATTTGATTCACGGAGATCAGAAAGCAAGTATGAAAGTTTGGGAAAGTCCTTTTATTCCCTCTCATTTAACTTTCAAAAAGTTTCAAATTCACTCACTTTCAGTCAATCAATCAAACAATCAATCAAATCTATCTATTTATTATAACATTCCAAAATTTAGAATTTTGGGATGTTACAAACCTACCACCCTTAAAAATGAATCTCGTCCTCGAGATTCGGAGAGGCTAGCAAGAAAAAGGTTAGGGTTTTGGGGGTCTCCTCAAAATTTCTTCAATCGTCTCCGGGGTCTGGGGTGCTACCGCCCTTAGGAGCATGGTTACGGTTCCAACAAAACTCGTATACTCCATCCTTATTCTTGACAGTGTCGGTCTTCTCAGATCCTCGAGAAATTCCTTCTCTGAGCTCTTCCGGTAGTGGCATAACCTTTACCACAATTTTTTCTGTCCTTTCATTTGGTAAGGTTATTCCGAGACTGGGTCTTCTTAGCTGACGGGTCTGGCGCCAAAACTAAACAACTATCGATATCTCATGGTGGTCAACAATTTATGGATTCTCCTGCAGGAAATGGGTCTGGGTTGATCCTCACCGTATAACCTACGGTTAACAAAGCTGCCTTGTACAAGGAAAGAAATACCTATACCATTCTAAGGCTTCAAACAAGGTTTAATACCGTCGTCTCTCTACTATAGGTAAGTCACTCAGATTTACCATCCCATATAGCAAGGCGAATAATAAGAGTAGGTCGGTATGGTGATCAATCCATCCCGCACCCAAATCATTACCATGTATATAGTTTAGCGAATCTCGTATACTAACACTCAGTCATCCTCACAAGCATTGCAGAAGTTTTCTTGTCGATGAACGAAGTTCGGATATATCCATAGATTCTGCAAGCCAAACAACCATCTATCATTCCTTCACAACTCTCACGTTTTGCGTAACTCCTATAAGATCGTCTGTCGATAAAATCGTAACTTCTTTCAGGTTTTTTCCTTCAGCAAGAATGTGCTTGCTTCTTGGCAGGTCTTGGGGCCTGTGGGTTATGGCTCATCTCATCACTTGTAGTCCTTGAACTTATCATCGGGCAACTGATCATTATTCCAACTTCCAACTTCCTAGTATTCTTAAATCCATCCAATTGTATTGACTTCCTTTCTTCTATTTGCACCAAAATCGGACATGAGTACTCAGACTCATCATGGAATTTCCCTTGATCCATATTTCCAACATCATACCTCCTTTATATCCAATAGTAACTTATCTCTTCATCCTCCTGGGATATCCCTCATACCGAGATAAAAACTTATACTTATGAAGTCCATATTCCACTTCGTGGAACATCATTATCCTTTCCAGGGTCAAGCGTCCTTACAGGGGAATATTAGCCATCTCTGCATGGCACTTCTTCAACTGGGAAACGTGAAACACATCTTGAACTCCTGACAGTCCTTCGGGTAACTCAAACTTGTAGGCCACTTCTCTCATACGCTCCAAAACTCGGTATGGTCCTACAAATCTCGGGGCTAACTGTCCCTTAACTCCAAATTGTTTAACTCCTCGCAGAGGGAACACATGAAGATATGCTCTGTTTCCAATGTCATAGACTACCTCCTTGCGTTTTTAAGTCTGCATAACTCTTCTGTCTGGACTGAGCTACCTTCAGTCTATCTCGAATCAACTTAACATTCTCTTCTGACTCCTTGATCACATTTGGTCCAACAACTGATGGTCTCCAACTTTATCCCACATACTCTTGGGGCATCACACATATCGAGACAAAACTCGTATTCATTTTGTCCGAAATCCACTCAGTGGAGTATCCTTATCTTTTCCAGGGGTCAATGGTTCTTACAGGGTACTACCACCCTTAAAATGCACAAATCTTCCATAGACCATATTTCTCATATCCTCAGAATGGCCAAAATTCTTCTTCATAGAGTAACAACTCATAAAATCCCTATCAGTACCAACGATGCTAACTTTATTCATTCTCAAGTGATTACAATCTCTCGCTTTTCCATTACATGTCTCAACTCAACACCTCAAGAAAATGTTCTCACTTCTACTACTCCATTTCTTTTGTTGCAAACTCAACTATGTAGCACAAGTTTCCTTCTCCTTGGGGCATTCTCTGGCAAAGTGCCCTGCTCTATTACAACAAAAACAATTTGCTTTTGACAAGTATCGAGGTTTCCTTTTTGGGCAATTGTTGAGGTAGTGCCCTGACTCCTTGCACCTGTAACAAGTGATATGACTCAGATCCTTCCTGGAATCCAATCTGTTTCTCTTCCTAGACCTTTTCATGCCAATCAGGGCTTCTATTTCTTGTGGGTCTACTTCCTCCGCCGGGAATTCTACTAGATCCCCATTCATACAATTCTGGGAGATGTGTCCTTCTTCTCCACATGAATAGCATGACTTGGTGCAGGGTTTAATTGGTTCTTCTTTGGGCGTGTCCTCCACCTTTTTCTTCATCAAAGTTTCTTATAAAATTTCCATGAGAGCTCCTTTCATTACTTCTTTCTTCTGTTGGATGGTTCGTTGTACCATGGGGTAAATGTGACACTTAGCAGGATAGTGGGTAGTCCCTTCACACAAGAAACAAGTAATCTGCCTAACTGGGCATTCTTCAACTGGGTGACTTCCTTCACAATTTGGGCATTCATCCTTGTGTTCTTTATGGGTGTGTCCTATTTCTCCACAAAGCTTGCATGCACAAGGTTTCTTCATATTCCTTTCCATAAGGCTTCAACTTCTGGGACACAAGCCGAGACTTTGGCAGAGTCAACTTAAATTCTTTCCAAGTGGTTACTCCTTGCCATCCATTGATGGTTTGGTACATTCTCCACCAAGTAGCAGCACCTCTTTCAAAGCACTGAAGAGCATGCTGGGTCATATCATGTCCAACTATAGGGTTATTCTCCATGTGATCCTCCATGTTCTGAATCCATCAGTCTGTCTCCAACTGACTCATCGGTCCAGAAAATACAAGCTCATCTCCATTCATCCTCTATTGGGTCCATGGGTTTGGGGTGAGATAAGAGAGATAGAGAGGGATACACACAATACAAACAAAAGTTTTGAAAAGACGGATTTTATTGTGGCTGTCGGAAAACATCAACAAATGACAGCTCACAAACGTCGCATCTAACGTAGGTATATAACAGGGGTTTGGTCTTCTAAAGGTCGATAAATCTTCAACGTCTCCAAACTCTTCAAGCCTTGTTCATGCCTCCAATGGCTTCTTCCGATCATGCTTGTCTTTCTCAAGTTCTTTTGCCAGATCAACTCTGTTGACGCGAAGTCTCTCGTGACGTCCTTTAATATTCTGGAGTTGCGTTCCAAACTTCTGGGTTTCAACATCCTTGGCATGAGCTATGGTCCTACTGTCCTTCAGTTCCTGACAAATCTCCGGTATCTCGAGGTTGTAGCTCCTCCAGCTTGGCTACTTTCAGCTTTTGGTTCCTGAGTTCTTCACGAAATGCTTCCTTGTCTAATACGGCTTCATGTAGGTCCATCTTAACTTCTTGATGTACTACTCCAGATCCTAGTGATACTCCGGCTAAGGTTAAAACTTCACCTCTTGCTGATTGATGCTCCATCAGCCTTCTACCATCCAATCCATTCTGAAGAAATCCATCCTTAACTCAGCATGGTGATAATAGCATAAGCGGGCCATAACATCATGGATAGCTGGGTTTCTTCTCTTGTCATTTCCATGAGCTATCTCTCCATAGTTGATATCTCCTGCCTTAGGGTTTTCCTTGACAGAACTTTAAGTTTTTAACTCTCCATGCTCCGGTCTTTCTCCGATACACCCTGATCTCGGGCATGAACAACTTCCATAATCTGTCAAGTTCCATAAGGGTAGCCTTCCTAGGTCATACAAATCTAGGGATTCTTCAGATCCTTCAAATTCTACTTGTCTTCGGTCTTCAACCGTAGTAGTTTCCATTATTCAGACGCACGGAAAATACTCTTCATTCCGAAGTGGTCTTAGTTGTCCAATATCTTGTACTTCTTAGAGTGGTCTCATCAGTCAAATCCTCGTCTGGTCAAAAGGGGAAAGGGGTATGGTCTAACTAAAAGGGAATATTTGAATAAGCTCAGAAGAGAAGAGAGGTAAAAGATCTTTTTGAAAGGAAAAGTTGTAGAGAAAAATCTTTGCTATGGGCTTGCCAGTTTCTAGGGTCACGTCCCACAGTCAACATGTGCTCTGATACCATCTTGTAGCGACCCGACCCGAATGGATCAAGTCTCTGTGCTTAAGTGTCATCCCTGGATCGGTATGCTGACACACACAGTACTCGAGGATTTATAACAGAGGTAACTCACATGTAAAAGTAACGTAAATACTATTACCTCAATCCAAAATAGCGGAAATAACAAGGTTGTGGATTCCCATCAACACCAACGGCAAAATTGAGTGTAGAAATCGTAACCCTAACGTACCACTTACTCGTCGTAAAAAATCCTGCAACATGAGACGTTGCAGCCACAAAGGGTCAGTACATTGAATGTACTGGCAAATTCACACCATAGAGAATGATAATAAAGGCTATCACTACATGCATTTTTGGCTGGTGGAAAGGCTCTATGGTTATAGTTTTTGCGAAAAGCCAATTTTTCCCTACTACAAAGGAATAAATTTTATTTAACTATCATGGTGGTTGTTGAACATTGAGAATGGTTGACAGCATTCTCAATCCTAATTAAATAAAATCATTAAACCCAACAAACTTAATTTAAAGTAACGTGATGAGATCAACAGGATAATCCGAGAACTAGATAGTCAAGATGTCCATAACCGGGGACACGGCTAATCATGATTAGGTTATACACTCTGCAGAGGTTTGTGCACTTTTCCCCACAAGACTCGATCTCCTTCGTTGGATTTCTCGCACTACATGGTGTTTGAGAAACGGATGATCGAGACATAGTCTTTCAGAAGCGTTTGCACCTTACGATGGGTAGATCGTACCACCTACAACCCCTACATCTGCTAGTCTACCGCTGTAAGAGTTCACACGACTTAATCAACTATGCTAGAGCCCATAATAGCTTGTGGCTGCACACGGAAGTTTCTAGCATGAATAATCTTATGATCCCTTTGAGCCTGGGTGGCGAACCATAGGAGGATCACACGGTAACCCCAGGATCTCCTAGGACAACACTGGTATATCCCCAGGTGTCCGGGAAAGTCCACTTGTATATCCCCAGGGTGCCCCAACCAATCCTCCCAGATGTGTATTAAAGTAGCCACCTTAAGTTAAACCTTAGTTAACAATAATCTCTCACATTTGTCATGAAATACTCTCAAACCCAATCCACGTCTACGAGCATAGCATGGCAATGTAAGCATAACGTAATAGTAACTCCCAAGGGTTTGATAATAAACAGGTAATAGGTTCCTACCTCATCAACTACTTCCCAATACCCACAATTTAATTAGATCCTAATCATGCAATGTTTGAGGTTTGATCTAATGCAATAAAACTGGGTATGAAAGAGGTATGATCAAAGTGTGAACTTGCCTGCAATGTTGATGAAGATGATTCGCACTCAAAACTCTTGATAGCTCTACTCATCACACTCCGGTCAATCTATCGTAAGCAAGCAATAGTAACCACACATAAGCAATCACTCAAAAGATCAGAAAGAACAAGAAGACGATTCGGAAAACATCAAAACCAAGCAAATAACTCTTGCAACAATTTCTAACAGTACAAAATTATGTGAATTTGGCCTTATTAGAATGTTTAGGTCAAGAGCTTCGATTTGCAAAAAGAATCAACTCAAACGGAGCTACGAAACTCAAGTTATGATCAAATGAAGTTTGAATTCAAATCCAATCTAATTCAAATTTTAAACTTTTCAAAAACATGTTTGAGTTGGATTACTGGATAGAGGAGATCATAACGAAGACGTGGGCGTTGGTTTCGTTGGATTTGGACTAACGAGTAAAAAGTTATGATCGTTTGAAAAACTGGGACTATTCTATAAGAAAAACTAATTGCAACCTGGTCCCTGGCTACGTGGCAGAATCTTACTGGCTGTAACCGTTCGCTTCAGAAGTTTATCGAATGAACGTTCATCAATTAAACAAAAACGATTCGAGAAAAAAACAAAATAGATGATCTAATCCAAGCCCTAGATCTATGATCGGACGGACGAGGAGGGACGGGGCGTTACCGTGGCGGTTGGGCTCGACGTCGCCGGAGAAGACGGCGGCAGCGGTGCTGGCTTCGAGCGGGCGGCGGCTCTGGTGGTCCTCCGGCGTGGCCGTGGGGTCGGGAAGAAGTGGCGCGAGGTGGTGAAGCCGATGGCGGGGTCGACGCTCGGCTGCGGTGTCGGAACAACGCGGGGCTTGGCGGCGGAGCTCATCGGATCTCGCGAACTCCGGCGAGTTCGCGTGGAGCGCGGGGAGGGTCTCGGGCCTTCCGGTTAGAGGCAAAACGAGGCCGGGGCCTGGCTATATATATAGGAGGGGCGAGGCTTGGGCGAGGGGCAAGGTGGAGAGGAGAGTCCAGGGCGGACTCGGCGTCGGCCGGCGTCGACGTACAGGAGAAGGACTCCTGCTGCCATGCGGGAGGAGGAAGAGGACGCGAGGCCCACCTGTCGGCGTCCGCGGGAGAGAGAGGGAGGGAACGGGCGACCGCGGCGAAGGCGGTTCACGCGAGGGAAAGAGGCCGTGGGGTGGAGAGAGGGAGAGAGAGCAGTGCTGGGCTTCGGCCTGGCACTGTTCGAAGAGCTTTTCTCTCTTTTTTTTAACACAGACAAACAAAAAAAATAATAAAGCAAAGGAAAAACAAATATAGTCATATAATATGTTAAAATTTGCAGAAAAAGATTTTCTACAACATGAACATTTTTAATATGCCAAATAAAATCCTCACAAAATCAGATAAATCAAAGAGTGCTACTGGTCTATTAAAATCCTCCAAAAATCATTTAAAAAAACAAAATGATTTCAAATTTATTTCTCTCCAATTTTCTGTTGTAGGGAATCATGTTACCCTAATTTCCATATATTTTATTTTTGGAGAAAAATAATTTGAATAAAACTCAAATAACCCAATATTGAAAATAATTTCAAATGGATTTTAAATTTGAGTTTCTTTGAAACTCCCAACTCATATTTCATATACTTTGAAGAAGTCATTTTATCTTCTCTCGTGAAAATCATTGAGTTGCATAAAGTTTCAGAATTGAAAATTTCCCAATGGAATTCGAATATTTTTCAAACACCCTTTTCATTTATTTAAATGGAAGAAGTCATGTCATCTTCTCTCCAGGGTTTCGTGGTGAAAAGAATTTGATTCACGGAGATCAGAAAGCAAGTATGAAAGTTTGGGAAAGTCCTTTTATTCCCTCTCATTTAACTTTCGAAAAGTTTCGAATTCACTCACTTTCAGTCAATCAATCAAACAATCAATCAAATCTATCTATTTATTATAACATTCCAAAATTTAGAATTTTGGGATGTTACAAGTCTCCTACTGGATTGATACCTTGGTTCTCAAAAACTGAGGGAAATACTTACGCTACTTTGCTGCATCACCCTTTCCTCTTCAAGGGAAAAGCAAGGCAGTGCTCAAGAGGTAGCAAGAAGGATTTCTGGCACCGTTGCCGGGGAGATCTACGCACAAGTCAAGACATACCAAGTACCCATCACAAACTCTTATCCCTCGCATTACATTATTTGCCATTTGCCTCTCGTTTTCCTCTCCCCCACTTCACCCTTGTCGTTTTATTCGCCCTCTTTTTCCGTTCGCGTCTTTTTCGCTTGCTTCTTGTGTCGCCGTGTGTCGTCATGGCTAATCCTTCTATCATTGTTAGTACTCCCGATCATGAAGTTCTTAATTTTAAACAAAGGGAGGGAGAAAATCTAAAAGATGCTTGGCATGGAATTTGCAATGCTCAGAATAGATCTACTAGGAAGCAATCCACTTTCGTTCTTGTTCGCAATTTTTATGTAGGCATCACTCCTTGGAACAGATATATTCTTGATACCGTTACCAGAGGGAATTTCTTGGGTAGCCATACTTTTGATTCTTATAATGCTATGATACATTTGTTTGGCCCACCACTTCGTTTGGTTAATGGAACTATTTTAACTTTGGAACATGTGATGCAAAGGCTTGAAATTATTGAAAATAAAGTTGCTCTGTGGAGTTGATTGAAAATTTGGATAAAAAGATCCACAACCAAATCACCCAATATGGATCTAAGGTAGGGGTTACTCTGAATTTTTTTAAAGAAAAAGAACCTATAGTTAACGAAAGAATAGATCAAGGTTCCACAAGAATTGGTAAACTTGAGGATATTATTACTAATTTAGGGTATGCCTTTTCATCCGTTAAAAATACT
>NC_053024.1:134282926-134297268 GCF_003073215.2 Triticum urartu | reverse complement strand
GAATTTTCAAAGTTTTGGTCAAACGGTCAAAGGGCATTCGAGGACCTCGATGGAAAAAGTAAGGGCAAAACTGAGCAAGCTCGGAAAGTAAGGGCAAAATCCGTGGGTAGGAACCAACTAGGGGTAAAATTGCAATTGTCCCAAAAGTAAAATAAAACCAGAAAAGAAAAGAATAAAAAAAGAAAAAGAAATTTGACAAAAGGATAAAAGAACACCCCCCCAACTGGGCCTAGGCCTAGCAGGCGACCAGGCCGGCCTAGGACGCCCCTACTTACACCCCACCCGGTCCACACCGAAACCCTAGCCCACCCCCTCTCACCCATTTTTCCCGCCGCCTGAAGGCTTCGCCGTCGTCTGACCTCCCCGCCTCGTCCCGCCACGGCCTCGCCGGAGCTGCCCCGCCATCGTCCCTGTCTGTTGGGGAAGGTAGTAATTTCAAAAAAAATCCAACGCACACGCAAGATCATGGAGATGCATAGCAACGAGAGGAAAGAGTTATCGTCCCACGTACCCTCAGAGACTGTAATAGAAGCGTTATGGGAAGGCGGTTGATGTAGTCGAACGTCTTCACGATTCCGACTGATCCAAGTACCCGAACGCACGGCACCTCCGAGTTCATGTTCAGCTTGATGAACATCCATGAACTCCGATCTAGCCAGGAGCTTCACGAGAGAGTTTCGTCAGCACGACGGCGTGTTGACGGTGATGATGTTTCTACCAAACGCGCAGGGCTTAGCCTAAGCACCGTTACGATATGATCGAGGGTGGATTATGGTGGAGGGGGCACCGCACACAGGAAGGGATCAATGATGAAACTTGGTGTCTAGAGGTGCCCCCCTGCCCCCGTGTATATAAAGAGCAGGGGGAGGCCGCCGGCCCTTTATGGCGTAGCCAGGAGGAGGAGTCCTCCTCCTAGTAGGAGTAGGACTCCCTCTTTCCTACTTCCTACTATGAGGGGAAAGGAAGGGGAGAGGGAGAAGAAAGGGGGGCGCCCCCCCCCTCTCCTAGTCCAATTCGGACTAGAGGGGTAGGGCGCGCGGCCTGCCTAGGTCCAGCCCTCTCTCTCTCTCCACTAAGGCCCATAAGGCCCATGATTTCTCACGGGGGTTCAGGTAACCCTCCGGCACTCTGGTCTCCGAAATCACCCAGAAACACTTCCGGTGGCCGAATATAAGTCGTCCAATATATCGATCTTACATCGTCGACCATTTAGAGACTCGTCGTCATGTCCGTGGATCATATTCGGGACTCCGGAACTTACCTTCGGTACATCAAAACATCAAAGCTCATAATATCGATCGTCACCGAACTATAAGCGTGCGGACCTACGGGTTCGAGAACTATGTAGAAATGACCAAGACAAGGTCTCCGTTCAATAACCAATAGTGGAACCTGGATGTTCATATGGCTCCCACATATACTACGCAAGATCTTTATCGGTCAAACCGCATAACAGCATACGTTGTTCCCTTTGTCATCGGTATGTTACTTGCCCGAGATTCGATCGTCGGTATCTCAATACCTAGTTCAATCTCGTTACCGGCAAGTCTCTTTACTCGTTCTGTAATGCATCATCCCGCAACTAACTCATTAGTTACAATGCTTGCAAGGCTTATAGTGATGTGCATTACCGAGTGGGCCCAGAGATACCTCTCCGACAATCGGAGTGACAAATCCTAATCTTGATCTATGTCAACTCAACAAGTACCATCGGAGACACCTGTAGAGCACCTTTATAATCACCCAGTTACGTTGTGACGTTTGGTAGCACACAAAGTGTTCCTCCTGGTAATCGGGAGTTGTACATAATCTCATAGTCATAGGAACATGTATAAGTCATGAAGAAAGCAATAGCAGTAAACTAAAACGATCAAGTGCTAAGCTGAGAAATGGGTCAAGTCAATCACATCATTCTCCTAATGATGTGATCCCGTTTAATCAAATGACAACTCATGTCTATGGTTAGGAAACATAACCATCTTTGATCAACAAGCTAGTCAAGTAGAGGCATACTAGTGACAACTATGTTTGTCTATGTATTCACACATGTATCATGTTTCCGGTTAATACAATTCTAGCATGAATAATAAACATTTATCATGATATAAGGAAATAAATAATAACTTTATTATTGCCTCTAGGGCATATTTCCTTCAGTCTCCCACTTGCACTAGAGTCAATAATCTAGATTACATTAGTAATGATTCTAACACCCATGGAGTCTTGGTGGGATCATGTTTTGCTCGTGAGAGAGGCTTAGTCAACGGGTCTGCAACATTCAGATCTGTATGTATCTTGCAAATCTCTATGTCTCCCACCTGGACTTGATCGCGGATGGAATTGAAGCGTCTCTTGATGTGCTTGGTTCTCTTGTGAAATCTGGATTCCTTTGCCAAGGCAATTGCACCAGTATTGTCACAAAAGATTTTCATTGGACCCGATGCACTAGGTATGACACCTAGATCGGATATGAACTCCTTCATCCAGACTCCTTCATTTGCTGCTTCCGAAGCAGCAATGTACTCCGCTTCACACGTAGATCCCGCCACGACGCTTTGTTTAGAACTGCTCCAACTGACAGCTCCACCGTTCAATATAAACACGTATCCGGTTTGCGATTTAGAATCGTCCGGATCAGTGTCAAAGCTTGCATCAACGTAACCATTTACGATGAGCTCTTTGTCACCTCCATAAATGAGAAACATATCCTTAGTCCTTTTCAGGTATTTCAGGATGTTCTTGACCGCTGTCCAGTGATCCACTCCTGGATTACTTTGGTACCTCCCTGCTAAACTAATAGCAAGGCACACATCAGGTCTGGTACACAGCATTGCATACATGATAGAGCCTATGGCTGAAGCATAGGGAACATCTTTCATTTTCTCTCTATCTTCTGCAGTGGTCGGGCATTGAGTCTTACTCAACTTCACACCTTGTAACACAGGCAAGAACCTTTCTTTGTGATCCATTTTGAACTTCTTCAAAACTTTGTCAAGGTATGTGCTTTGTGAAAGTCCAATTAAGCGTCTTGATCTATCTCTATAGATCTTGATGCCCAATATGTAAGCAGCTTCACCGAGGTCTTTCATTGAAAAACTCTTATTCAAGTATCCTTTTATGCTATCCAGAAATTCTATATCATTTCCAATCAACAATATGTCATCCACATATAATATTAGAAATGCTACAGAGCTCCCACTCACTTTCTTGTAAATACAGGCTTCTCCAAAAGTCTGTATAAAACCATATGCTTTGATCACACTATCAAAACGTTTATTCCAACTCCGAGAGGCTTGCACCAGTCCATAAATGGATCGCTGGAGCTTGCACACTTTGTTAGCACCCTTTGGATCGATAAAACCTTCAGGTTGCATCATATACAACTCTTCTTCCAGAAATCCATTCAGGAATGCAGTCTTTACATCCATTTGCCAAATTTCATAATCATAAAATGCGACAATAGCTAACATGATTCGGACGGACTTAAGCATCGCTACGGTGAGAAGGTCTCATCGTAGTCAACTCCTTGAACTTGTCGAAAACCTTTCGCAACAAGTCGAGCTTTGTAGACAGTAACATTACCATCAGCAGTTCTGTCTTCTTCTTGAAGATCCATTTATTCTCGATGGCTTGCCGATCATCGGGCAAGTCAACCAAAGTCCATACTTTGTTCTCATACATGGATCCCATCTCAGATTTCATGGCCTCAAGCCATTTTGCGGAATCTGGGCTCATCATCGCTTCCTCATAGTTCGTAGGTTCATCATGGTCTAGTAACATGACCTCCAGAACAGGATTACTACCACTCTGGTGCGGATCTTACTCTGGTTGACCTACGAGGTTCGGTAGTAACTTGATCTGAAGTTTCATGATCATCATCATTAGCTTCCTCACTAATTGGTGTAGGTGTCACAGAAACCGGTTTTTGTGATGAACTACTTTCCAATAAGGGAGCAGGTACAGTTACCTCATCAAGTTCTACTTTCCTCCCACTCACTTCTTTCGAGAGAAACTCCTTCTCTAGAAAGGATCCATTCTTAGCAACAAAAGTCTTGCCTTCGGATCTGTGATAGAAGGTGTACCCAACTGTCTCTTTTGGGTATCCTATGAAGACACATTTCTCCGATTTGGGTTCGAGCTTATCAGGTTGAAGCTTTTTCACATAAGCATCGCAGCCCCAAACTTTAAGAAATGACAACTTTGGTTTCTTGCCAAACCACAAGTTCATAAGGAGTCGTCTCAACGGATTTAGATGGTGCCCTATTTAACGTGAATGCAATCGTCTCTAAAGCATAACCCCGAAACGATAGCGGTAAATCAGTAAGAGACATTATAGATCGTACCATATCTAGTAAAGTACGATTACGATGTTCGGACACACCATTACGCTTTGGTGTTCCAGGTGGCATGAGTTGCGAAAGTATTCCGCATTGTTTACTCGTAACTCAAATATTCTCCTCCACGATCAGATCGTAGAAACCTTATTTTTCTTGTCATGATGATTTTCCACTTCACTCTGAAATTCTTTGAACTTTTTAAATGTTTCAGACTTATGTTTCATCAAGTAGATATACCCATATCTGCTCAAATCATCTGTGAAGGTGAGAAAATAATGATACCCACTGCGAGCCTCAATATTCATCGGACCACATACATCAGTATGTATGATTTCCAACAAATCTGTTGCTCGCTCTGAAGGAAATTTTCCCTAGAGGCAATGATAAAGTTATTATTTATTTCCTTATATCATGATAAATGTTTATTATTCATGCTAGAATTGTATTAACCGGAAACATAATACATGTGTGAATACATAGACAAACAGAGTGTCACTAGTATGCCTCTACTTGACTAGCTCGTTGATCAAAGATGGTTATGTTTCCTAACCATAGACATGAGTTGTCATTTGATTAACGGGATCACATCATTAGGAGAATGATGTGATTGACTTGACCCATTCCGTTAGCATAGCACTTGATCGTTTAGTTTGTTGCTATTGCTTTCTTCATAACTTATACATGTTCCTATGACTATGAGATTATGCAACTCCCGTTTACCGGAGGAACACTTTGTGTGCTACCAAACGTCACAACGTAACTGGGTGATTATAAAGGTGCTCTACAGGTGTCTCCGAAGGTACTTGTTGGGTTGGCGTATTTCGAGATTAGGATTTGTCACTCCGATTGTCGGAGAGGTATCTCTGGGCCCTCTCGGTAATGCACATCACTTAAGCCTTGCAAGCATTGCAACTAATGAGTTAGTTGCGGATGATGTATTACGGAACGAGTAAAGAGACTTGCCGGTAACGAGATTGAACTAGGTATTGAGATACCGACGATCAAATCTGGGCAAGTAACATACCGATGACAAAGGGAACAACGTATGTTGTTATGCGGTCTGACCGATAAAGATCTTCGTAGAATATGTGGGAGCCAATACGAGCATCCAGGTTCCGCTATTGGTTATTGACCGGAGACGTGTCTCGGTCATGTCTACATTGTTCTCGAACCCGTAGGGTCCGCACGCTTAAGGTTTCGATGACAGTTATATTATGAGTTTATGAGTTTTGATGTACCGAAGGAGTTCGGAGTCCCGGATGAGATCGGGGAACATGACGAGGAGTCTCGAAATGGTCGAGACGTAAAGATCGATATATTGGACGACTATATTCGGACATCGGAAAGGTTCCGAGTGATTCGGGTATTTTTCGGAGTACCGGAGAGTTACGGGAATTCGCCGGGGAGTATATGGGCCTTATTGGGCCATACGGGAATAGAGGAGAGAGGCCAAAAGGAAGGAGGCGCGCGCCCCCCCTCTGGTCCGAATTGGACAAGGGGTGCAGCCCACTTTTCCTTGTTCCTCTCCCCCTCTTTCCTTCTCTCCTACTCCAACAAGGGAAGGAGGAGTCCTACTCCCGGTGGGAGTAGGACTCCCCCCTTGGCGCGCCCTCCTCCTAGGCCGGCCGCCTCCCTCCCTTGCTCCTTTATATACGGGGGCAGGGGGCACCCCATAGACACAACAATTGATCATTGATCTCTTAGCCGTGTGCGGTGCCCCCTTCCACCATAATCCTCGATAATATTGTAGCGGTGCTTAGGCGAAGCCCTGCGACGGTAGAACATCAAGATCGTCACCACGCCGTCGTGCTGACGGAACTCTTCCCCGACATTCTGCTGGATCGGAGTCCGGGGATCGTCATCGAGCTGAACGTGTGCTAGAACTCGGAGGTGTCGTAGTTTCGGTGCTTGATCGGTCGGGCCGTGAAGACGTACGACTACATCAACCGCGTTGTGCTATAACGCTTCCGCTTCCGGTCTACGAGGGTACGTAGACAACACTCTCCCCTCTCGTTGCTATGCATCACCATGATCTTGCGTGTGCGTAGGAAATTTTGAAATTACTACATTCCCCAACAGTGGCATCCGAGCCTAGGTTTTATGCATTGATGTTGTGCACGAGTAGAACACAAGTGAGTTGTGGGCGATATAAGTCATACTGCTTACCAGCATGTCATACTTTGGTTCGGCGGTATTGTTGGATGAAGCGGCCCGGACCGACATTACGCGTACGCTTACGCGAGACTGGTTCTACCGACGTGCTTTGCACACAGGTGGCTGGCGGGTGTTAGTTTCTCCAACTTTAGTTGAACCAAGTGTGGCTACGCCCGGTCCTTGCGAAGGTTAAAACAACACCAACTTGACAAACTATCGTTGTGGTTTTGATGCGTAGGTAAGAACGGTTCTTGCTAAGCCCGTAGCAGCCACGTAAAACTTGCAACAACAAAGTAGAGGACGTCTAACTTGTTTTTGCAGGGCATGTTGTGATGTGATATGGTCAAGACATGATGCTAAATTTTATTGTATGAGATGATCATGTTTTGTAACCGAGTTATCGGCAACTGGCAGGAGCCATATGGTTGTCGCTTTATTGTATGCAATGCAATTCGCTGTAATGCTTTACTTTATCACTAAGCGGTAGCGATAGTCGTGGAAGCATAAGAGTGGCGAGACGACAACGATGCTACGATGGAGATCAAGGTGTCGCGCCGGTGACGATGGTGATCATGACGGTGCTTCGGAGATGGAGATCACAAGCACAAGATGATGATGGCCATATCATATCACTTATATTGATTGCATGTGATGTTTATCTTTTATGCATCTTATCTTGCTTTGATTGACGGTAGCATTATAAGATGATCTCTCACTAAATTTCAAGATAAAAGTGTTCTCCCTGAGTATGCACCGTTGCCAAAGTTCGTCGTGCCCAGACACCACGTGATGATCGGGTGTGATAAGCTCTACGTCCATCTACAACGGGTGCAAGCCAGTTTTGCACACGCAGAATACTCAGGTTAAACTTGACGAGCCTAGCATATGCAGATATGGCCTCGGAACACTGAGACCGAAAGGTCGAGCGTGAATCATATAGTAGATATGATCAACATATTGATGTTCACCATTGAAAGCTACTCCATTTCACGTGATGATCGGTTATGGTTTAGTTGATTTGGATCACGTGATCACTTAGAAGATTAGAGGGATGTCTTTCTAAGTGGGAGTTCTTAAGTAATATGATTAATTGAACTTTAATTTATCATGAACTTAGTCCTGGTAGTATTAGCATATCTATGTTGTAGATCAATAGCTCGCGTTTAGCTCCCCTGTTTTATTTTTGATATGTTCCTAGAGAAAAACTAAGTTGAAAGATGTTAGTAGCAATGATGCGGATTGGATCCGTGATCTGAGGTTTATCCTCATTGCTGCACAGAAGAATTATGTCCTTGATGCACCGCTAGGTGACAGACCTATTGCAGGAGCAGATGCAGACGTTATGAACGTTTGGCTAGCTCAATATGATGACTACTTGATAGTTTAGTGCACCATGCTTAACAGGCTTAGAATCGGGACTTCAAAGACGTTTTGAACGTCATGGACCATATGAGATGTTCCAGGAGTTGAAGTTAATATTTCAAGCAAACCCGAGTTGAGAGATATGAAGTCTCCAACAAGTTCTATAGCTAAAAGATGGAGGAGAATAGCTCAAGCAGTGAGCATGTGCTCAGATTGTCTGGGTACTACAATCGCTTGAATCAAGTGGGAGTTAATCTTCCAGATAAAATAGTGATTGACAGAATTCTCTAGTCACCATCACCAAGTTAGTAGAACTTCGTGATGAACTATAATATGCAAGGGATAACGGAAACGATTCCCAAGCTCTTCGTGATGCAAAAATCGACGAAGGTAGAAATCAAGAAAAACATCAAGTGTTGATGGTTGACAAGACCACTAGTTTCAAGAGAAAGGGCAAAGGGAAGAAGGGGAACTTCAAGAAGAACGGCAAACAAGTTGCTGCTCAAGTGAAGAAACCCAAGTCTGGACCTAAGCCTGAGACTAAGTGCTTCTACTGCAAAGGGACTGGTCACTAGAAGCGGAACTACCCAAGTATTTGGTGGATAAGAAGGATGGCAAAGTGAACAAAGCTATATTTGATATACATGTTATTGATGTGTACTTTACTAGTGTTTATAGCAACCCCTCGGTATTTGATACTGGTTCAGTTGCTAAGAGTAGTAACTCGAAACGGGAGTTGCAAATAAACAGAGACTAGTTAAGGGTGAAGTGACGATGTGTGTTGGAAGTGGTTCCAAGATTGATATGATCATCATCGCACACTCCCTATACTTTCGGGATTAGTGTTGAACCTAAATAAATGTTATTTGGTGTTTGCGTTGAGCATAAATATGATTGGATCATGTTTATTGCAATACGGTTATTCATGTAAGTTAGAGAATAATTGTTGTTCTGTTTACATGAATAAAACCTTCTATGGTCATACACCCAATGAAAATGGTTTGTTGGATCTCGATCGTGGTGATACACATTTTCATAATATTGAAGCCAAAAGATGCAAAGTTAATAATGATAGTGCAACTTATTTGTGGCACTGCCGTTTAGGTCATATTGGTGTAAAGCGCATGAAGAAAATCCATGCTGATGGGCTTTTGGAATCACTTGATTATGAATCAGTTGATGCTTGCGAACCATGCCTCATGGGCAAGATGACTAAGACTCCGTTCTCCGGAACAATGGAGCGAGCAACACTTATTGGAAATAATACATACTGATGTATGCAGTCCGATGAGTGTTGAGGCTCGCGGCGGGTATCGTTATTTTCTGACCTTCACAGATGATTTGAGCAGATATGGGTATATCTACTTGATGAAACAAGTCTGAAACATTTGAAAAGTTCAAAGAATTTCAGAGTGAAGTGGAGAATCATCGTAACAAAAAAAAAGTTTCTACGATATGATCGCAGAAGTAAAATATTTGAGTTACGAGTTTGGCCTTCAGTTAAAACAATGTGAAATAGTTTCACTACTCACGCCACCTGGAACACCACAGTGTAATGGTGTGTCCGAACGTCGTAACCGTGCTTTATTAGATATGGTGCGATCTATGATGTATCTTACCAATTACCACTAGTTTTGAGGTATGCATTAGAGACAGCTACATTCACGTTAAATAGGGCACCATCTAAATCCGTTGAGACGACACCGTATGAACTATGGTTTGGCAAGAAACCTAAGCTGTCGTTTCTTAAAGTTTGAGGTTGCAATGCTTATGTGAAAAAGTTTCAACCTGATAAGCTCAAACCCAAATCGGAGAAGTGCGTCTTCATAGGATACCCAAAAGAAAATGTTGGGTACACCTTCTATCACAGATCCGAAGTGTCGTGGTTTTGTCACGGCAGATGTCCTAGAGAAAGGACTTAGTCGTGGAGCCATCGCAATGGGTTAGCTTGAAGGGGTTAAAGCGGACACAGGGACGCAAGAGAGTTTATACTAGTTCGGCCCCTTCAATGAAGGTAAAAGCCTACGTCTAGGTTGTGATGGAATTGATGGGGTTTCGATGACTAGGGAGCAAACAAGCTTCGCCTATGTCTCGAGTTGTTGTCTGTTGTCCTTGAACCGCCGCCGGGTCGTCCCCTTATATACACGGGTGACTCCCGTCGGCTTACAGAGTCCCAATACCGGCTCATAGATGTGTCCGGTTTGGTCTCTACTTATTCCTAACTTACAATACAAGTTAACTACTAACGCCGGTTTACGGCTACAGGCCTTGAACCGACCATGGGCCTTGAGCCCTCCTCTGTCTTCTTGGGCTTTAACATACTTAACTACTGACGAAGTTAACCCGGCCCAGATAGGCCGGTTTACGCCCAGTAGTAATATCCCCAACATTAGGCCCCAGATTGATTTGAACGGGTTCATGTCAATCCTTTAATAAAAGCTTCATCTTCAACATCTTCTTATAAATTGGTAAACCGCCATGATGTCATCTTCTCTGATTGCTGTAAACCGGAGTGACGTCACCTGTCATAACGAAGCTATCCATTATGCTTCTTTGTTTAATAGATCGGCGGAAATCGAGGCGACAGCTCCGTTTTGTGGCCCCTTGATTGTCGCGCCTGACTCATGTTCTTTCGCCTTATAAATAGGACCGAAGGGTCATTTCTTTTCTCCTTCCGTGCCTTCTTCGTCTTCCTCGCGTCGCCAGCCTCGGAGCTCCGCCGCCGCCGTCGACCTCTGCCTCAATTGGCCTGCATCAACCTGAGCGCACCAGAGCATCGCGCAACCTTCCGCATCTTCCTCAGCTCCGGTAAATCTTCTATCCTTTCCCCCGCAGATCTGACCTAGGGTTTCGCAGTTCTTCAGTGTTCATCGTCTGCCTCTTGCTCATACGATAGATCTTTAGATGAATCCGCAAATCTTTACTCTGTGCAATGATAGTTGTTTGACCTTCGCCTTCACTTATGCATCTCAAACCATAGATCTATATGAACGTTTTGCTCATTGGTTCGGTACTGCTCCTTTGAACCTCTAAGTATTTATCTCTTTTCTGAACTTGCTTCAGATCCAATGCTATAAGGAAATCTTGTGAAACCTGTTTCTGCGTACTTGTCCATCCGCAATGCTTAGATCAGGCGGTTTAACCTTATAGAAAATTTTCCAAACCGGTATATGCCATTAGTCCCCTTATTGAACCGCCAGATGCTTGTTGCTTCATAAAACTCCGGTTCAGATAGTTCTGTCTCCGGTTTAACAGTGCCCATACCAATGTATCTTGATCAAATGCATTTTTGAACCGGGATCTTCTACCTTGTAGATTCCATCATGGCCAAGCAAGTGTATGAGTGCAATTGGGTTCCTTCTCGCGTCACAGAGGCTCAACTGGACGATTTAGTCCTGATTGGCGCTTTAGGCAGCAAAGATACCATCCATTGGAGGGCTCCTGGCAAAGAATGCCCTCCCACACCTCGAGAAGGAGAGGTTGTTGTTTTCGTAGATCACTTAGCCCGGGGCTTTAAGCCGCCCGGTTCTAAATTTTACCGGGATGTTTTAGCCGATTTCCAGCTCCATCCACAAGATACTGGCCCCAACTCTGTTACAAATATGTGTCACTTCCAAGTGCTCTGTGAAGCGTTCTTTCAAGAGGAGCCCACAGTGGAATTGTTCAGAGACCTTTTCCATCTAAACCGCCATACTGAGTTTACTGACGGCTCCAATACGGAGTTGGGTGGCGTGGCGATTCAGAAAAGGAAAGAGGTCACATACCCTCACGCCAAACTGCATAGCCACCCCAAAGAATGGAATCAGACATGGTTCTACTGCAAAGACACCTCCCCTGCTGGTGAGAATCCCTTGCCTGGCTTTCGTCCGGAGCGGCTCAGCAATACACACCCTTTTCCACAAAGATTGACTGCACAGGAGAGAAGCAAATATGCTCCTCAACTGTCAAAGCTCAGAGCCTTTATGGCCAACGGTTTAACAGGGGTTGATCTCGCTCGCTGTTGGATATCATGGAGCATACTGCCCCTTAGTCAGCGCTCCGGTTTGATGTGCGAGTATACTGGCAGTGTTGATGACCCACTGCGACATTCCAAATCCAGCTCACCGATGAAGAAATCACAGAAGCTGTGAATAAGATGCTGAATGAACCGGAACATATCTGTGCTAAAAACGGCCTGCTTCCCTTCTGTGCCACCAACAAACCGCCAGCTGTAAGACCTTGATTTTTCCTTTTGCTGAATCTGTTATTGATATATCTGGTCATTGTTTAATATCAGTGTCTGTGTAATCAGGGCAATGATCCGTTTTGGAGCAAGAAATTGCCGCAGGAGAAACCGGAAAAACCAGACAAACCGGAAAGAGCAACCCGGCAAAAGACTAAAGCTGTAAAGAAGACTGCCCACAGGAAAAGAACTACTGCATCTTCTAATCCGGCCCCTGATGATGATGTGGATAATCCGGACCTTGAGGTAGATCTTGACTCACTTGGCTTATTTTTCATGCGTCTTATTGATGATGATATTTGTCAGGATGATGCCGAAGCCAGCCACGCTGATGCTGCAGAGGTAATTATTCTCTCTTCCGATTCAGAACCTTTGCCTTCGCTAAAAATCCGTCAGGCAAACCGGAAAGTTAAATTTTCTCATCCTCTTGCTTATTTGGATCCCAAATTTCTTATGAAGACCCAACAGCACGAAGCTCGTCGCACAACCCGGCACAGCGGCCAGGTAGTTACCTCCGCCGGTTTACCGAACAGTCCGGTTCGGAAACGCCATCAGAGGTCTCTAATTTGCTTGTCAGTGCTTGTCCTAAAGCGGGCTGCTTTCGTCAACCTCTTAATCCGTCTGACTCCGATTACCAGGTTACTTCCCACTCATCTTCTGGCGAGTCATCGGCTACTCAGCTCCCACCGCTCAAAACGGTGCTTGGGTAAGCTATACTTATTGTGATGTTTGCAGTACATCGCCTTAGAACATATGCTGTATTTGATTTTGTTATTCTTCTCAGGGCCAAACCTAGGCCAAGCAAGAAGGCCCGCCTGGACAAAGCGGCCGAAGAAGATGTCGTTCTTGAACCAGGCAAGACACCCAATCTTGAAGCGGCTATTCCTGAGGATATACCCAACGATCCACCGCAGCAAGACGATGATCTTATTGCTGAAGAGAGACCTACTGATGCCTCAGGTCCTGTCAATCAGCCCACAGGTTCCATCCGGATTGAAAGCTCCACCGGTCCAGCAAAACCTACTAACAAGCCAACAGCCCCAGTGCAAACCGGCGGTACCCAGGATGATGAGGTTGTCATTACTGGCACTGGCCATACTGAGCCAAGCAATCCTGTCGCTTTATCCAAACATTCTGCCAAGGAAGAATTTGCTGCCTTTGGCAAAGGCAAGTGGAACGCTGATCTGACGACTTATGCTGCTCTGAACGCCCAAGATATCCATTCCGGCTATCTGAACCGGTTGTATACCAGTCGCGACTATGAAGCCGGTCTGGTTAATATGATGAAAGAGAAATATGAGGTAACTTCCATATGCTCCTTCCTGCTTGTATGCTTCCATTCTTGCTGACTCTCCTAGCCCCCAAGGGCCGGTTTGTAATATTCTTTCAAACCGGGACTTACCAATATAAATCTTGATGCTTTGAAATTCGCTGATGTAGCCCCCAAGGGCCGGTTCAACTTAACGTAGTTAAACCGGTACTTTAAGTAATTGAAATTGCCGCATCAGAATATATACGAGCAAATAGCCATTAGCCCCCAAGTGCCAAGTTGAATACTTGTATTGATCTTGGGACTTTGTAAGCAATTGAAAGATGAAGATCGAATATGCATTAGCCCCCAAGTGCTAAGTGCATAACTTGTTATGTGATTGGTACTTGAATCCTTATACCGATTTGTTGAAGCATATATCTGTATGCATGCAGGCGGAGCTGAAGACGAAAGAAAACCAAGTCACCGATCTCCAAGAAAACCTGAAAACCCAACAGGCTGAAACCTCCAAAGCAAAAGAGGAATTGGCCAGCGCTTTAAGCGCCATGGAACAGCTTAAGGAGAGCTTCAAGAAGAAGCGGGCGGATTGGGCCACTGAAAAGTCCGCTTTGATCAAACGAGCAGAGGATGCCGAGGCTGCACTAAAACCAGTGGCGGATGAACTGACCAGCATAAAGCGGCACGTGCATGCCATGACTACTGCTATCTTTGGTAAGCCAGTTTGCCTTCTGAATTGGCTCTGCCTTCTGACAGAGTCGCCGGTTTATTAACCCTTTATGGTATTTCAGGGACACGCATTGGTCACTTGGGGTCAGATGTGCGGAAGAAACTAAAAGCCGCCTATACATTGGTTGAACAATTGTATACTGGTGCCCAGCGGATCATCTGTACCGCATCTCATAACAAACCGGCGCCCACTTTGATTCAAGATACTCTGATGAAACTGTCGGTGCTTCCTGCCCGGGTTGAAGAGCTGAAGAAATCTGCTCTCTTTTTT
>NC_053024.1:134227192-134281926 GCF_003073215.2 Triticum urartu | reverse complement strand
AATTTTGTTGGTAGGAACGATTTTGGTAATAACGCGTATAGAGGTAATTTTAATCCTAGGCCGTTCCCTAGAAATTCCTCTAATAATTATGGTAATTACTACAACAATTTTTATGGAAACTAGAATAAGATGCCCTCTGATTTTGAGAATAGTGTGAAAGAATTTATGAGTTCGCAAAAGAATTTCAATGCTTTGATTGAAGAAAATTTTCTTAAGATTGATGATTTCGCTAGGAACGTGGATAGAATTTCTCTTGATGTTGATTCTTTGAAACTTAGATCTATTCCACCCAAGCATGATATCAATGATTCTCTCAAATCTATGAGAATTTCCATTGATGGGTGCAAAGAAAAGACCGCAAAGATGCGTGCTAAAAAATATTGGTTTGTAAAAACATGTTCTTCTAGTTTCCGTGAAAATAATGATGAAGATCTTAAAGTGATTGATGTGACTCATATTGAATATTTATTTTCCAATATAAATCTTGATAAATATGGGACTGGAGATGAGTCAACTTTAGTTAAAAGGCATCCCAATGATTTGGAGTTTTTAGATCTTGATGCAAAAATTGATAAAAGTGGGATTGGAGAGGTCAAAAGTTTAGGTAGCAATGAACCCACTCTTTTGGATTTCAAGGAATTTAATTATGATTGTTGAATTCTCCTCATGCTTATAATCAAAACAAATCTTTTAGTAAACATATCGTTGATGCTATGATGTAATCTTTTGAAGAAAAGATTGAATTGGAAGTTTCTATCCCTAGAAAACTTTACGATGAGTGGGAATCTACTATTAAGATTAAGATTAAAGATTATGAGTGACATGCTTTGTGTGATTTGGGTGCTAGCGTTTCAACAATTCCAAAAAAATTATGTGATGTGTTAGGTTTTCGTGAATTTGATGATTGTTCTTTAAATTTGTATCTTGCGGATTCTACTATTAAGAAACCAATGGCAAGTATTAATGATGTTCTTATTGTTGCAAATAGGAATTATGTGCCTGTAGATTTCATTGTTCTTGATATAGATTGCACAAGGAAACATTAGATTCCAATTTTCGTTAAGGAAGGGCAAGGAACACTTTCCAAGAAAGAAAATTAAATTGCCATATGAATCTACTATGAGAGCCACTTATGGATTGCATACCGACGGTGACAATACTAGATCTATTCATGTTTTTATACCTAGCTAAGGGCGTTAAACAATAGTGCTTGTTGGGAGGCAACCCAATTTTATGTTCGTTCTTGCTTTTTAGGTCATGTTTTGCATTAAATAATTTATCTAGCCTCTGGTTAGATGTGTTTTTTGTGTTTCAATTAGTGTTTTTGCCAAGTAAGACCTTTGGGATAGATTACGGTGATAGTTGATATAATCTTGCTGAAAAACCGAAACTTTTGCGCCCAGGAAATTAACTTTCATTTTTAGCAGAAGCATGATAAAATACTTATTCTTTTTGCGTAAGATTTATAAGCAAATTTCTTAGGTTGTCCTAATTTTTCAGAATTTTTGGAGTTATAGAAGTTTTCGAGAGTCAAAGGTTTCTATAGACCCTTCTATTTTTGACACGTGCTGTTTCTATGTATTGTTTGCTTATTTTGATGATTGTATGGGTAGTATCGGGGGGTATGAACCATGGAAAAGTTGGAATAAAGTAGATATTACACCAATATAAATAAATAATGAGTACACAATAGTACCAAAAGTGGTGATTTATTTTCTTATAGTAACAGAGCTTATGAGATTTTCTGTTGAGTTTTGTGTTGTGAAGTTTTCAAGTTTTGAGTAAGGATTTGATGGACTATGGAAGAAGGAGTTGCAAGAGCATAAGCTTGGGGATGCCCAAGGCACCCCAAGGTAATATTCAAGGACAACCAGGGCATCCCCTCTTTCGTCTTCGTCTATCGGTAACTTTACTTGTGGCTATATTTTTTTTCACCACATGATATGTGTTTTTCTTGGAGCGTCTAGTATGATTTGAGTTTTTTTCTTTTTATTTTTCCACAATCATCCTTCCTATACACACCTTTTGAGTGAGACACACATGAATCGTGATTTATTAGAATACTCTATGTGCTTCACTTATATCTTTTGAGCTATGCAATTTTGCTCTAGTGCTTCACTTATATCTTTTTAGAGCACGGCGGTGGTTTTATTTTATAGAAATTGATCAACTCTCATGATTCACTTGTATTATTTTGCGTCTTTTAACAGCATGGTAATTTGCTTTGGTTATAAATTTAGTCCTAATATGATAGGCATCCAAGAGGGATATAATAAAAACTTTCATATAAAGTGCATTGAATACTATGAGAAGTTTGATTCCTTATGATGTTTTTGAGATATAATTATGCTGATATTATAGTCATGCTAGTGAGTAGTTGTGAATTTGAGAAATACTTGCGTTAAGGTTTGTGAGTCCCGTAGCATGCACGTATGGTGAACCGTTATGTAACGAAGTTGGAGCATGAGATATTTTTTGATTGTCTTCCTTATGAGTGGCGGTCGGGGACGAGCGATGGTCTTTCCCTACCAATCTATCCCCCTAGGAGCATGCACATAGTACTTTGTTTCAATGACTAATAGATCTTTGCAATAAGTATGTGAGTTCTTTATGACTAATGTTGAGTCCATGGATTATAGCACTTTCACCCTTCCACCTGTGCTAGCCTCTCTAGTGCCGCCCACTTTCGCCGGTACCATAAACCCACCATATACCTTCCTCAAAACACCCACCATACCTACCTATTATGGCATTTCCATAGCCATTCCGAGATATATTGCCATGCAACTTTCCACCGTTCTATTTATTATGACACACATCATCATTGTCATATTGCTTTGCATGATCATGTATTTGACATCGTATTTGTGGCAAAGCCACAATTCATCATTTATACATGTCGATGTTGAGTCATTGCGCATCCTGGTACACCACCAGAGGCATTCATATAGAGTCATATTTTGTTCTAGTATCGAATTGTAATTCATGAGTTGTAAGTAAAAAAAGTGTGATGATCTTCATTATTAGAGCATTTTCCCATGTGAGTAAATAAAAAAAGAAGAGAGAGAAAGGCCAAAAAAGGAGAAGGCCCCAAAAAATGAGAAAAAAGAGAGAAGGGGCAATGTTACTATCCTTTTTCCACACTTGTGCTTCAAAGTAGCACCATGATCTTCATGATAGAGAGTCTCCTATTTTGTCACTTTCATATACTAGTGGGAATTTTTTCATTATAGAACTTGACTTGTATATTCCAATAATAGGCTTCCTCAAATTGCCCTAGGTCTTCATGATCAAGCAAGTTGGATGCAAACCCACTTAGTTTTTCTTTTTGAGCTTTCATAAACTTATAGCTCTAGTGCATCCGTTGCATGGCACTCCCTACTCACTCACATTGATATCTATTGATGGGCATCTCCATAGCCCATTGATACACCTAGTTGATGTGAGACTATCTCCCTCTTTTTGTCTTCTCCACAACCACCTTCTATTCCACCTATAGTGCTATGTCCATGGCTCACGCTCATGTATTGCATGGAAGTTGAAAAAGTTTGAGAACATTAAAAGTATGAAACAATTGCTTGGCTTGTCATCGGGGTTGTGCATGATTTGAATATTTTGTGTGATGAAGATGGAGCATAGCCAGACTATATGATTTTGTAGGGTAAACTTTCTTTGGCCATGTTATTTTGAGAAAACATAATTGCCTTGTTAGTATGCTTGAAGCATTATTGTTTTTATGTCAATATTAAACTTTTGTTTTGAATCTTATGGATCTGAACATTCATGCGACAGTAAAGAAGTGTTACATGCATAAATATGTTAGGTAGCATTCGACATCAAAAATTTTGTTTTTATCATTTACCTACTCGAGGACGAGCATGAATTAAGCTTGGGGATGCTTGATACCTCTCCAACTGTCTGATTACGGGTTCCGGCAAACCCTTGTGAGGTTCGAACTCTTGGGTGCGCACGAGGAACACTCTCTTACTAGCTCGCTCGCTCAACGATCCCACGGCCTAGCTTGACGCACCCAAGGAACAAGAGACACTGGGGTTTATACTGGTTCGGGCCACCTTGCGGTGTAATACCCTACTCCAGTGTGTGGTGGATTGCCTCGAGGGGTGAGGATGAACTAGTACAATGGACGCACAGCCTCAGGAGGTGAGGTGTTCTTGGGCTCGATGAGCTGATGTGTGTGTGGATGATCTGAATGCTCTGTCTCGTCCCTCCTCTATGGTGGTGGCTAGGTCCTATTTATAGTGGCCTTAGTCCTCTTCCCAAATGTTAGGCGGGAAGGGATCCCACAACGACCAAGTTTGAAGGGGGACAACTAGTAGAAGCTGTCCTGACAAAAGGTGGTCTTTGCCTGCCAAAGGCTCTGGTGGTGATTCTGCTGTGCGCTCCGCGATGACCTCCGTCCTGCCGTCCGGGCAGTCTTGGTCTTGTTGCACCGATATGGAAACCTTTGCCTGATGAGTGGGGACCCCGCGCCTGCGCTTGCCTCCTTATCACCAAAGAGGAAACTGGTACACTGCGCCCGCTGGTTGATACGTCTCCAATCTATCTGCTTTTCCTAATGCTTTTCCTCTTGTTTTGGACTCTAATTTGCATGGTTTGAATGAAACTAACCCCGGACTGACGCTGTTTTCAATAGAACTACCATGGTGTTGTTTTTGTGCAGAAATAAAAGTTCTCGGAATGGAACAAAACTTTGCGAGGATTTTTTATATCAATAATAAGAATTTCTGGAGCCAAGACCTACCGAAGAGGGGCACCTGGATGGTCACAACCCACTAGGGCACGCCCCCTCTCCTGGCGCACCCAGGTGGGTTGTCCCCACCTGGTGGCCCTCAGAACCTGAAACCAACGCTATAAAATCCTATTTTCATAGAAAAAAATTTGGGAGAAAGAATTTTTGTGATCCACGAGATGGAGCCGCCACCAAGCCCTGTTCTTCCTCGGGAGGGCAGATCTAGAGTCCGTTTGGGGCTCGGGAGAGGGGGATCTTCGTTCTTCGTCATCACCAACCCTTCTCTGTCGCCAATTCCATGATGCTCCCCACCGGGAGTGAGTAATTCCTTTGTAGGCTCGCTGGTCGGTGAGGAGTTGGATGAGGTTCATCATGTAATCGAGTTAGTTTTGTTAGGGCTTGATCCCTAATATCTGCTATGTTCTGAGATTGATATTGATATGACTTTGCCATGCTTAAAAATCCTTGTCACTTTGGGCCCGGGTGCCATGACTTCAGATCTGAACCGTTTATGATATCATCATTATATCTATGTTCTAGATCCGATCTTGCAAGTTATAGTCACCTACTACGTGTTATGATCCGGTAACCCCGGAGTGACAATAACCGAGACTTCTTCTCGTGATTACCGTAGTTTGAGAAGTTCATGTATTCACTATGTGTTAATACTTTGTTCCGGTTCTTTATTAAAAGGAGGCCTTAATATCCCTTAGTTTCCAATATGGACGCCGCTGCCATGGGAGGGTAGGACAAAAGATGTCATGCAAGTTCTTTCAATAAAGCATGTATGACAATTTACGGAATACATGCCTACATTATTCGATGAACTGGAGATAGTACCAAATAGCCCTAGGTTATAACTGTCTCATGATGAATATCATCCAACAAGTCACCGATCCAATGCCTATGAATTTATCTTATATTGTTTGTGCTAAGTTACTACTACTATCATCACTATTACACTTGCTACAAAATTACTGCTATCACTATTACTGTTAGCATTGCTGTTTTCACTACTATCAAAACTATCAAACTACTTTGCTACTAATCACTTTGCTGCAGATAATTAATCTCCGGGTGTGGTTGAATTGACAACTCTGCTGCTAATACCTTCAAATATTCTTTGGTTCCCCTTGTGTCGAATCTATAAATTTGGGTTGAATACTCTACCATCGAAAACTATTGCGATCCCCTATACTTGTGGGTTATCAAGACCTTTTTATGGCGCCGTTGCCGGGGAGCATAGCTATATTTGTTGAGTCACTTGGGATTATTATCATATTATCACTATGAAGAATCTGAAGGATGGTAAGACTAAGATATTTCGCTCAAAGACGAGGGGAGGTAAGGAACTGCCATCCCATTCTGCTTTAGATTCACCTGATGTTATGAGTAAACTTGCAACACCACCACATGCTATTAATTCTGATATGTCGCAAGTTATTGATGATGCTACTTCTACTATGAATGATGCTTATGATGATGCTAGTGCCTTGCTTGATAATGATGATGTGCCACTTCGTGATTTTCTTGATAAATAAATTGCTAGAGTAATACAACATGATGCTGTTGAATCCGATGATGAGCTTGAAACTGAATCTCCTGAAACGCCTACTAGAACTATCCTTCCTAGATATGAATTGCCTAAGGTACCAGAAGGTTATGTTATGAGTGAAGAAACAACTAAAGATATTCTTGCTTGCAATGATAGAGATGATCCAGAGAAATTACTGCACAAGTACAAAGAAAAATCTCTGAATGCTAGAATCAAGTGTGATCCTAAGTTTGCTACTTCACCTATATTTATTGATGATAAGGATTATGAATTCTCTGTCGACCCAGAGTTAATTACTTTGGTTGAATCTGATCCTTTCCATGGTTATGAAACTGAAACTGTTGTGGCACATCTTACTAAGTTGAATGAATATAGCCACCCTTTTTACTCATGATGTGAAAACCCACTATTACTTTATTCTCAAATTATTTTCTTTCTCGTTAAAGGGTGACGCTAAAGCTTGGAACAATACTCTTGCTCCTGGTTGTGTGCATAGTCCCCAAGATATGATTTACTACTTCTCTGAAAAATATTTTCCTACTCATAAGAAACAAGCTGCCTTACAGGAAATATTTAACTTTGCCCAAACTAAAGAAGAGAGTCTCCCACAAGATTGGGGGAGGCTTTGCTAGCTACTTAATGCTTTGCCTAATCATCCTCTTAAGAAAAATGAAATAATTGATATCTTCTATAATGGACTAACCGATGCTTCTAGGGACTTCCTAGATAGTTATGCTGGTTGTATTTTCAGGGAATGAATTGTTGGACAAGCTGAGGAATTATTGAATAAAATGTTGAAAAATTATGATGATTGGACTATTCCTGAACCACCGCCTAAACCCACTCCGAAGAAGAGGGGTATATTATACCTCAGTCTTGAAGATATGCAAGAGGCAAAGAAATCTATGAAGGAAAAAGGTATTAAAGCTGAGGATGTTAAAATTTTACCTCCTATTGAAGAAATACATGGGCTTAATACACCACCACTGCCTAAGGTGGTAGAGGTAAATTCTCTTATGAAGTTTAATGATAGTGATAATCCTCACAACATGCATCCTAGTCAATGCCTTTATGAGTTTGAAAATTATATTAGAAAACAAGATCACTTCAATGTAAATGTTATGAAACAATTGAAATATAATTCTGATATGATTGCTCGCTTGAGTGACTTGTTATTTAGAACATCAAATGATGTTAGAGGTGTTGGAAAACATGCTTCTATGGTTCAAACTCAGTTAGAACAAGTTGCTAAATCTCAAAGAGAATTGCTTGATGAAATGAATAATAATATGCATGACTTTGCTATTAGAGTTGCAACTAGAGGAGGTAAAATGACTCAGGAACCACTTTATCCTGAGGGACACCCTAAAAGAATTGAACAAGATTCAAAAAGAGCTAACACTAGTGCACCTAGTTCTTCTAGAAAGAAAAAGAAAAAGAAGAATGATAGGACTTCACATGCTCCTAGTGAACCTGAAATAGAAAAACCTCCTGACAATGATAATGAAGTTTCTATCTCAGATGCTGAAAATCAATCTGGTAATGAACACTCACCTAGTGATAATGAAAGAGATAATGATGAGGTTCATGAAGACTCTCAATCAACAAATGATAAAGAACTAGACAATGATGTTGAGATAGAACCACCTGTTGATCTTGATAACCCACAACCTAAAAATAGAAGATATGACAAAAGAGACTTTGTTGCTAGAAAACACGATAAAGAAAGAGAACTTGGGTCCAAAAACCTATGGATTTTCCACCCAAGTCAACTAAAGGGAAAGAGGATGAAGAATTTGAACGCTTTGCTGAGATGCTGAGGCCAGTATTTTTGCGTACTCGCTTGACTGATATCTTGAAAATGCCTCCCTATGCAAAGTATATGAAATACATCATCACAAATAAGAGAAAAATACCAGAAGCTGAAATCTCCACTATGCTTGCTAATTACACTTTTAAAGATGGAGTACCTAAAAAACTTGGAGACCCAGGAATACCAACTATAACTTGCTCTATCAAAAAGAATTATGTGAAAACTGCTTTTTGTGACTTAGGAGATGGTGTTAGTGTTATGCCTTTCTCTTTATATAAAATACTTGATTTGAATAAACTCACACCTACTAAAATATCTTTGCAAATGGCTGAGAAATCAACTGCCATACCTATCGGTATCTGTGAGGATGTGCCCGTTGTTGTTAATGTTACTATTTTGATTGACTTTGTTATTCTTGAGATGCCTGAGGACGACAATATGTCGATTATCCTTGGTAGACCCTTCTTGAATAGTGCAGGGGCTATTATTGATTGGAATAAAAGCAAGGTCACTTTTCATATTAATGGCAATGAGCATACGGTGCACTTTCCGAAGAACCAATTCCATGTGAATGGTATTAATGTTATTGAAAAATCTCCGACAATCACTATTGGAAGTTTTCAAATACCTCTACCTACTATCAAAAAAAATATGAAATGCTTATTGTTGGGGAAATGCATATCCCCATTGATGTAACTTAGTGATTTACGGAAGTTCTTCGGTTTCATTCTAATCGAAAGTGGTTGTTAATAAGACTTGATCAACCTTATTAATGGATCATTTTTGAATGGTATGAAGTTGATGAATTTATTAAGCACTGCCTTCTATCCTTACCTTTTGTTTTCTGTTTCTATTAGTTAAATAAAATGAAATGCCAGGTTTTGTCTGTTTTCTGAATTTCTAGTGCAATAAAAAAATGACCCAAAAATAAAAGTTCTCAGAATATTGTGAAAATTTTACACGATTTTTTTCTGAATAATTCTGAATTTCTGGTGCAAATAATACCAGAGGGAGGAGCACCAGGTGGGCACAACCCACCTGGGCACGCCAGGACCCCCAGGTGCGCCCTGGTGGGTTGTGGTCCCCACGTGGCGCCCCTCACTTACCTCTTCATCCCACATTATCACTTACCTCCAGAAAAAAATCTCCATAGCTCTCTCTCCCGTGTTCTTAAGCTCAAACCCGTGGATTTTGATCTCTTTGCTTGAAGCTCCATTTCTGAAACTGTTTCGGCAGATTGTTGCTTGGTATGTGACTCCACCGTTTGTCCAATTACTGTTTGCTTTAGTGGTTTATATTTTGAATAAATATCTACTCTTGGTGCTGCTGTAGATGTGCTTGCATGTTAAATTCTTAGTGTTCTAAGTAGTTTGAATGCTTGCTATGGCTTCTATGTATCCCTATGAGTAGTTGCTCTCAATTTTATAAAGTTTTGTTGACAAATTTTTGTCACCCCAAAATTTTTATTTTTCAAAAAATTGGACAAGGACATGAATATCTTTAGGAAGTTTGGTTCTAAGAAGAACTCCAAAGGTGTTATTGTGGAGTATTCTGACAGTAATCTCCACCCTCAGAGGTTGGCGGAGGTATAGCCGTGCGAATGGCCGCATACCTTGTTCCTGGAAGAGGCTAGAATTCTTCAGGAGTTCATGTAATATGTTGCTAATGCCAACCTCACCGACTTCATCGCAGATGAGTGTGACCAGCACCAAATCCTCACAAATATCTTTGTTCAGAGTTTTACTTTCCCGCCTAGGAATAATCCTCCTGAGGTGAGCTTTGATTTGTATGTTGAAAACCATTAGATACCACTTACTGAATTTTGTGATATATGCTTGACCCCTTCTGATGGGAGCTTAGCCGGGCCTAGGCCGGCTGGGTTTGAGGACTTTTATCGCACCTTGACAGTGGGAGATGAGAGAGGGGTGTCAGCCACCACGGCAGCTAGCATACACTTTCCTGCCGTACATTATTTTGATTTATTTGTTGCTAAGTGCTTGCTTGCTAGAAAGAAAGTAGGTGCGCTCAGTGCACCAGACTTTGCTGTTTTACGCCAAGGACTAGAGGGCGACAACACCCATAGCTTGGGAGCTATTGTGGCTCGTTACCTCCATCTTAATAAATCCCAGGGTGAAATACATGGTGGGATTTTTGCTACTCGTTTGGCATCTCACTTTGAGGTCAAGATACGCCCTCATGATTACCCTTTGACCAAAGTCTACCAAGACAGGGCAGCCAGGGAACACCATCATTTTCTTGCATGAGATTATACTAACATTTCCATTCCTTATAACCTGGTTTTTAGTGTTAAAACTAGTGATATTATTCCACTGCCTGCACCTACTTTGTTTGTTACTGCTGCCAGGGGCGGATATAGGATCATGCATGCGGACATCATCGCCTACCGGAACGCTCAGGCTGTTGCGGAAGCGGCACAGCAAGAGCCCCAACAGTGGAACGAGTGGATGCCCGCTCCTCAGCACCCCTACTACCCTCCAGGCTACTGATCGACTACCAAGTTAGGCCAAAAGCCTAAGCTTGGGGGAGTACGTGTTTCCACCGACTTTACATTCTTGTCCACTTATTCCATTTGTCGGTGTTCACACTTTTTCATTGCATCACCCATGCTTAGATTTATTTTCTTGCTTTCTTCTTGTGTGTTTGAAAAACTTTAGAAAAAACCGAAAAAATAGTTATAGTTAATTTATTTTCTATGCATGCTTAGTATTAATATTAAAAAGAAAACCCAAAAAGATTTCCTTGTTCTTCTTTTGCTTGTTGGGAGCTTTCTCGCGTAAATAGATTTTCTTGTTTTTGCTTTTCCCTTATTTGCTTGTTCAAGAAAATCAAAAACTCCAAAAATATTTCAGTGTGTTTCTCTAAAATTCTTTTCTTTTTATCGAGTTGTAATGAGGAGAAGACCATGATGAAAATGTTGAGTGGCTCTCATTTGAATAACTGTTGAACTAATAAAGAGCACATTTTACCTTGTCTTCTCCTGTTGAATAAAATGTTTGCAGATTCCAGCTTAGTCCACGACACTCTTGCACTATTATTATTTTCATATCATTTGGTCGTGCAAGTGAAAGGCAATAATGAAGATGTTCGATGAACTGGCTGTGGCAGAGAGAAACTGGTATCAACTCGACTTATTCTGTCTATGTAAATATGTTTAACCTAGTATCCATGATTCAGCCCATTATGATTAAACATGTTTGCTATGACAATTAGATATTATAGTTTCTCATGCCATGCATAAGTAGCTGGGGGTGAATAATGATTTATCTTGGATATCAACATAGCATTAAAATGGTTGTGATGTAGTATGATGATATGGTATCCTCCTCTGAATGTTCAAGTGGCTTGACATGGCACATGTTCATGCATGTAATTGAATTAAAATCAACATAGCCTCTATGATATTAATGTTCATGGTGTTCATATCCTACTCATGCTATGTGTCTAATGTCACTTGCGCATAATGCATGGTTATGATTGTTGTTATTCTCTAGCTAGCTGCTTCTCAATCTAATTGCTAGCCTTCGCCTGTACTAAGTGGGAATGCTGCTTGTACATCAAAAACCTTGAACCCAAAGTTATTCGATGAGTCCACCATACCTACCTATATACGGTATTACCCTACCGTCCTAAGTAAATTTGAATGTGCCACCTCTAAAAACTTCTAAAAAGTATCCATTTTGTGTGTCTGTATCGTTCATGGAACGACATGAGGTGGTCAATATCTTCCATGCTAAGCGGGTTATTCTCAGGTCGAGTGTTTATTCACTCACCATCACACGAGAAAAGGGTGGTGAGGGATGCCCAGTCCCAAATTGCAAAATACAAAAAGAGTTAATCGCTCGACTAATCAAACAAAAAATCCCAATGGAGTCAAAACCTTTACTTTTATCGCTTGGGAACCGCCACTAGCCTATTTAGCATGGGAGATATTGATAACTGATGGTCGCGAAGTAAATGAGAAGGATGCATGTCTCAAAATAATCATTTGCGTCTATTTTAAAACTTGAGCTCTGGCACCTCTGCAAATCACTGCTTCCCTCTGCGAAGGGACTATCTATTTACTTTTATGTTGTGTCATCACTTTCTAAAACAAGCGCCAGAAACTGAGAAGAGCACGGTTGTCATGATTTATGTATTGTTGTAGCTAATGTTGGGTGCATCATGACTGGATCTTTTCTACAATGAATTACAATGTTTAGTCGCTGCCTGAACTTTGGAGGTGCTCTGCATTTATGTTTTGCGGTCGCAGAAAGGTCTAGCGAGATACCACTATTGTCATATTATCTCATGGTTGTTTTGACAACGTGTTACTATTTGAGATATCTTATTATTGCTCGCTAGCTGATTATGTCATTGATATGAATCAATATAATCTCTAAGAGTTATTGTCGACATGTTTAGTTATAATGTTGGCTGAAAACCTGGGTGTTGTTTAAGCTTGTTTATGCAAACAAGAGCAAAAGAGTTCGTAAAAGTTTTTCTTTTTCACTTTCAGTTTATCAACTGAATTGCTTGAGGACAAGAAAAGGTTTAAGCTTGGGGGAGTTGATACGTCTCCAACGTATCTACTTTTCCTAACGCTTTTCCTCTTGTTTGGGACTCTAATTTGCATGATTTGAATGAAACTAACCCCGGACTGACGCTGTTTTCAGCAGAACTACCATGGTGTTGTTTTTGTGCAGAAATAAAAGTTCTCGGAATGGAGTGAAACTTTGCGATGATTTTTTTATATCAATAATAAGAATTTGTGGAGCCAAGACCCGGCGGAGAGGGGCACCTGGGTGGGCACAACCCACCGGGGCGCGCCCCCCTCTCCTGGCGCGCCCAGGTGGGTTGTCCCCACCTTGTGGCCCTACAAACCCTGAAACCAACGCTATAAAATCCTGTTTTCGGAGAAAAAAATTAGGGAGAAAGAATTATTGCGATCCACGAGACGAAGCCGCCACCAAGCCCTATTCTTCCTTGGGAGGGCATATCTGGAGTCCGTTTGGGGCTCCGGAGAGGGGGATCTTCGTTCTTCGTCATCACCAACCCTTCTCCATCGCCAATTGCATGATGTTCCCTACCGGGAGCAAGTAATTCCTTCATAGGCTCGCTGGTCGGTGAGGAGTTGGATGAGATTCATCTTGTAATCGAGTTAGTTTTGTTAGGGCTTGATCCCTAGTATCCACTATGTTCTAAGATTGATGTTGCTATGACTTTGCCATGCTTAATGCTTGTCACTTTGGGCCCGGGTACGATGATTTCAGATCTGAACCGTTTATGTTATCATCATTATATATATGTTCCAGATACGATCTTGCAAGTTATAGTCACCTACTATGTGTTATGATCCGGTAACCCTAGAGTGACAATAATCGGGACTTCTTTCGGTGATTACCGTAGTTTGAGGAGTTCATGTATTCACTATGTCTTAATGCTTTGTTCCGGTTCTCTATGGAAAGGTGGCCTTGATATCCCTTAGTTTGCAATATGGACCCCGCTGCCATGGGAGGGTAGGACAAAAGATGCCATGCAAGTTCTTTTAATAAAGCACATATGACTATTTACGGAATACATGCCTACATTATATCGATGAACTAGAGCTAGTACTAAATAGCCCTAGGTGATAACTGTCTCATGATGAATATCATCCAAGAAGTCACCGATCCAATGCCTACGAATTTGTCTTATATTGTTTCTGCTAAGTTACTACTGCTATCATCACTATTATGCTTGCTACAAAATTATTGCTATCACTGTTTCTGTTACTATTGCTGCTGTTACTACTATCAAAACTATCAAACTACTTTGCTACTGATCACTTTGCTGTAGATAATTAATCTCCAGGTGTGGTTGAATTTACAACTCATCTGCTAATACCGTCAAATATTCTTTGGCTCCCCATGTGTCGAATCTATAAATTCGGGTTGAATACTCTACCCTGGAAAACTGTTGCGATCCCCTATACTTGTGGGTTATCACTGGCGCCCGCCTGGCCTTGGTCATCATGGCTCACGTTGTCGGTGTTCCGGGAACGGGGGTCCCCAGACTTGCCTGCCTGCGGCCCATGGTGTGGCTCTGCGAGTGGGTCCCCAGACTCGCCAGCAAGCACTCAAGACCCTCGCGAGGGGCCAAGCCTCGTGAGGCGGATGACACAAGACCTCCTCGGGAGCACCCTCACCAGGATGGCTCGCGAGGGGCGGAGAGTTCAAGGCAAGGCAAACCTCGCGAGGTTCCAATGACGCGAGCCATGACGATCAAGATCAGGCAGACGCTAGGCAGGCGCCAGCGCGCATAGTGTCCTTGTTTCCTCTTTGGTTCTAAGGAAGGGAGCGTAGGCGCGGAGTACCGAGGCCTCAAGTAAAGGTTTCCATATCAGTGCAACGAGACCAAGACTAGCAAGATGGCAAGATGGAGGTCACCATGGAGCCCAAGGCGGCGTCACCACCAGAGCCTTTTGCAGGCAAAGACTGCTTTTGTCAGGATAAGCTGCATTAGTTGTCCCCTTTCAAATTGGTCGTTGTTGGCTCCCTTCCCGCTCAATATTTGGGGAGAGGACCAGGGCCTCTATAAATAGGATTAGCCACCACAGTAGGAGGGGGCTCAACTCATTCATTTCATCCTCACACCCACCAAGCACAAGAACACCTCACCTCAGGAGGTTGTTCTTCCCCTTGTACTGTTCATCCTTAGCCCAAGAGGCAATCGACCACACCACACTGGAGTAGGGTATTACACCACAACGGTGGCCCAAACCAGTATACATGTTGTGCCCTTTGTGTTGCGAGTTCTTCGAGTTTCCCCTTGAGATCTCAGCGAAGCTAGGACGTGGACTGGTAGGGGGAGATCTTCGCATGCATCCCAGTGTTCGAACCTTGACGGTTTTGCCGGAACCCGAGATCCGACATTTGGCGCGCCAAGTAGGGGTGCGCCGAAGCTTCCCTTCTTTCGCTCCGCGTCCCATTGCTTCATCGTCTCCATGGCGGATGCTCGCCGCGCTCGCGCTGAGCGCTGAGCAGCCCTCGATGCCCGCATTGCTGAGACCGCTCCCGTCGACGGGCCACCCCATCGTTCTACGCCACCTGCCGCCAACGCCGCCACCGGCTCGGCGGGGAACGAGTAGCAAGCATCCTCGCTGCACCCCTCGGTGTGGCGGGACGGCTGCACTGCCGCTCCATTGCTGACCCCGGCCGGTTTGTCATCCCACGCTCGTCGTGCTCCCGTGGATGCGCAAGCCACTCTTTGCATGGCGCGCGAGCTCCTGCCTTACCGCCCCGTCGACGACCTCTACGAGGACTGGCTCGACCGCACGGCTGAGCTTGTCAGTGCCGCAGGGGGCTCCCATGTGCCGTCCCTCTCGCTGCCTTGCCCTCCGCCGCCTGCGGGCGACGTGGCCCATTGAGCGCCTCCACCACCTCTACCGCAAGACGGAGTCTTGGCGCCCAGGCGCGCGGCCCCACGGCATGACCTGCCGCGTCCGGCGCCCGCGCAAGAAGAAAGAAGCTACCAAGAAGTCCATCGGACGCGAGAAAACTCCCATGCGCTCCTGCGCCACCACAGAAAGACCGCGTGCCACCTGCTCTGGCGGTGCGCGGACCCCATCAAGGACAAGTTCTCCACTAGCGCCGAGTCCCGGTGACCACAGTAGGCTGCCGCGCCTTCACCCCTGAGCTGCGTAGCTGCGCTTGGCCGGGCAAGTTCAAGCCGGTTCTACCTCCTCGCTATGATGGCACCCCCGACCCCACGGAGTTCCTGCAGCTCTACGAGCTGAGCATCGAGGCAGCCAACGGTGACGAGAAAGTCATGGCGAACTAGTTCCCCATGTCTCTCAAGGATGGTGCCCTCTCCAGGCTCCTGAACCTGCCTCCAGGCTCGATCTCCTCCTGGAACGAGATGCACGACCGTTTCGTTGCCAACTTCCAGGGCACTCGCGACCGCCCGCCGGCTGCGGGTGACCTATGCCGAGTCAAGCAACAACCAGGGGAGATCCTCTAGAAGTATATCTAGCGCTTCAACAACGTTCGCCTCAAGATCCCCAAGGTGACGGACGAGGCCATCATCTCCACGTTCCCCGATGGCGTCCATGATGTCAAGATAAAGAAGGAGCTCGCCATCCATGAGGAGCTGTGCACGTCTCTGGAGCTGTTCAACCTGGCGACCAACTGCGCAAGAGATGAGGAGGGGCGCCTCTCCCTCCTCGAGCTCCTGGCTGGAGACCTAGAGGAGAAGAAAGCCAAGGCTAAAGACGTGAAGCGCAAGGGAGCAGCCGTGCTCGCGGCGGAGCTGGACACAAAGCATGGTAGGGACCTGCCCAAGTCATTCAAGAGTAGCCGACCATTCTGCGCCTTCCATAACCAGCATAGACACAACACCAACGACTGTCAAGAGCTCAGAGCCATTCGAGAAGGACGCTTCGGTCGATGCCCCGAGCGCAATGACCGGGGTATGGCCAAGGAGGAGGACGTGTTAGCGGAAGCTGGGATGACCGTGGCCCACGCTAGGAGTGGCGTGACCGGCCTTGTGAGGACCGCTGACAGGATCAATCTCGCGAGGGCGCCTGGAGGGATCAGCTTCGTGAGGATTGTCCTCAGGGCAACACCGGTCTCCCTCCACTACCGTCACCACCAAGAAGGAATGACGAACACCATCAGGACGAGGGGGCTGTGGGCTTCCAGGAGCCGCGTGCCATCGCCTGCATCTTGGGCGAAGCTCAAGCGCCAGCCTCACAGCGTATCTTCAAACAATTCACTCGTGAAGTGAATGCCTTCCTCCCCAAGCTCGAGGCCACGCGCCGGGTCAGATGGTCCAAGTGGGCCATCATGTTCAGCTCGTCAGATCAGCTCAAGTGCGCGGCTAACGCCGGCACCCTCCCGATGCTCAGTTCATCAGTCATTACCAACATGCAAGTTACCAAGACTCTCATCGATGGTGGCGCAGGACTCAACGTCCTGTCCGTCGACACGTTTGACAACCTCCAAGTGCCGTATGATCAGCTTCAGCATACCAAGCCTTTCTCAGGAGTGACCGACGGCTCCACCACCCCAATCGGGCAGGTCCGCCTCCCCGTCACCTTCGGACAGCACGACAATTACCGCACTGAGCCCATCGACATCGACGTCGCCCACATCCGCCTACCATACAATGCCATCCCTAGGTATCCGGCCCTGGCCAATTTCATGGTCATGACGCACCATGGCTACAACGTCCTCAAGATGCTAGGAAGCGGCGGGATCATCACAGTCCCCTGCGAAGAAAGAGAAGCGGTGTGCTCCCTCGAGCGCGCCTTCCAAGCAGCGTCAATCGAAGACCCCGACAACAATGCAGCTCGGTACCCTCCTGAGGTCATCCCCAAGAAGAAGAAGCTACTCCGTGCCGGACCTCAGGAGGGCAGCGCCACAAGTGGCACCTCGTCAGGATCAGTGCCCGCACCTGGGGCGCCTCCCTTTGTCGCATAGTAAGGCGCACCCGGTGCCCTCCTCGGGCAGCACTCGGGGACTCTCTTCTGGAGGGCCTCAGACCTTGCCAACATCACGAGGGAGGCGCTCGGGCACCACTTGGAGGCGTGTTACGCGGCACGTCTCCCTCAGGAGGACACTGGGCAAGGAGCGCCCGACGCTTAGGAGTTCATCACCAAGGTATCTCAGCAACTTCAGGAAGCAAGAGCAATACGCGGCGACCGCCGCCCACCTGGCGTTGCTCCCCACCCAGGCGAGGTGGTGAGCTGCGTGTCTGCATCGACATACCAGGGCTCAACCGAGCCGCATCTTAGGAGCGCTTCTGGCCTTCGCGTGTTGGGCGCTGCGAAGGTCCACCTCACAGCTACGTTCGTATGCCGTTCGGCCTGCCGAGCATGGCTGCTGCCTTCCAGCGCAACCTGTGGAGCGTCATGGCGGGCCAGGAGGCCAGGCACCACGCCGTCCTGATGGAGATGGAGACAGTCCTCAAGGAACCGCTTGGACCCCCAGAGCCTCCCGAGGCTCAAGGCCCCGGTGGCTCGTGAGGGGCAACCCCTTAGCCGCGTACCTTCAGCTGCCTCAACACCCCTTCATCAACGGAACCAGGTGACATTTTCCGAGTTTATTTAGCTCGGAGATCCCTCAGGGCTGCATCATTCCCAGGCCGTGTGGGTCCATCCCTATGGAATGTATCCCTTTTTATGTCTTCAGCTTACCTCGCTGGGGGCGCCCCTCAGGTTGCATCATCCCAAAGACGCTCTGGCCTCACCTAGTGGCATGTATCTTCCCTGCATTTGCCAAAGCCAGTTTGCTTTCCATGCTTAATCTACGTATATCATCACCTGCTTGATTCTCACCTGCCATGGGGGCTACTCACACTGGCACGGCGCTTGTGCTTGGGTCCGTCCTTGCAACATCGACAAACTTGAGCGGTCGAGCTCTGGCTCGCGGCTGTAACACCCCGGATGTAACTTTCCCAATTTGTACTCCAACTCTTGCCGTTTCCGGCGTTAAGTTATATTTATTTCTCGGGTTCGGGTCTTTGTCTCCTCGTGTTGTTTTCGTTTTCATGCATCTCATATCATGTCATCATGTGCATTGCATTTGCATACGTGTTCGTCTCATGCATTCGAGCATTTTTCCAGTTGTCCGTTCTGCATTCCGGCGCTTCGTTCTCCTCCGGTGGTCATTTCTAGATTTCTTTCGTGTGTGGGGATTAAAAATTTCCGGATCGGACCGAGACTTGTCATGCGGCCTTGGGTTACTACCGGTAGACCGTCTGTCAAGTTTCGTACCATTTGGACTTCGTTTGATACTCCAACGGTTAACCGAGGGACCGAAAAGGCCTCATGTGTGTTGCAGCCCAACATCCCCCAAATTTGTCCCAAAGCCCACCAAACTCTGCTCCATGTCATAGAGCGTTCGATCACGATCGCGTGGGCGAAAACCGCACCTCATTTGGACTCTCCTAGCTCCACTTATGCCTATTTAAACACCCCCCATTCGGATCTCAGATTCCTCCCCGTCCTCCTCCGAAAAAAAGAGATCCAACTCCTCCCGCCGCCGACGGACATGTCCGGCCTCCCCGTCTGCCGCCACGTGTCGGCCTCCTAGTGGCCGCCGCCCGGTCCCCAGTTCGCCGCCGCCCGCGGGCCCGCGAGGCCCGTGCGGGGCCCCCGCGGCCCGATCCGCCGCCGCGCCTTGTCCCGCGCCCCGCCGCCGTCTTCTCCCCGGCCGGCCACCGCGGGCGCCGCCGCCGCCCCAGCCGGAGGTCGCCGCCGCCGCGGGCACCTCGCCGCCCGCCGCCCGGCCGCTCCCCGCCGCCGTCCGCCGCCCGGGCGCCGTCGCCCCCGGCCACCGCCTCCTCCTCACGTCGCCGGCCACCGCCTCCTCCCTCGCCGCCGGCCACCACGGGCCTCAACGCCGGCGAGGTCCCGGCGATCCTCGGGCTCTGAGAGCCTCGCCCGATCCAGATCCGGTCGCGTGAACAGTAAACCCTAACCCCGATTTTTTGTCTAAGTCCTGGAAATTTGATCCAAGTTGCTCTGTTCGAGGACCCGTAACTTGGCATCCTTAGCTCCGATTTGGGCGTATGATATGTCAAAATCTTCGCCTCGACGAGTACATCATTTCGTTCGATTGCCTTATTTTTATTTGAGCTCATCTTGATGCCCAAAATGCTGTTAGAAGGAGGCTTCGTGAGTTAATTGTCAGATCTGCTAGTTCATCTTAGACTTTTGTTATTTTTGCCATGATTATTGTGTGCATGCTATGCCTGTGAGTCCTTGATGTGTTTTGTTAAGCATTTTGTCTTATTTCCAGAGGTGCAACCCATGCATTTTTAGGATGTGTGTGGTGACTTTGCTAGCTCGCAAAGAGAGGCACCCGGTAAATCTGTTTTCAGGGACTTAGTTGTTTTCACTAAGTCTGGGATATTTTAGTTCATGATGCCATATGTTCAGGTTGTTTCCTAATGATCCGTGCCTCTTTTGAGGATGATCAGTAAGGGACTTTTGTTATTCATGTTATGCTCTATCCATCCATGTCTTTTTTTGCAATTATGGAGCAACATAGCTTGAGTCAATCGAGCTCTACTTTTGCTTCGTGGTTAATCTGGGCAGATCGTCAACTCGTTTGCGATTTTGCCGGCGTTGTTGTAGTTGATCCGTGCATGCTATGCCATTGTTCTTGCCATGTATAGCTTGTATTTTGTGCCTTCTTAATGGATGTATGCTTTCCTTGCCATGACTTGCACCGTAGTGAGTGTATCGAGCTCGTTTACATGCCTTCGTGAGTTATATTTCAGCATGTCTCAGTTTTCACTAAGTCCGAAAACTGATTGTGTTTTAGCTATGTTCGTGTGCCCGTTAATATATTTTGTGATCCCTTTTGACCCCAGGTCACTTTGGGACTTTTGTTAAGCTTGTTGAGTACCTCCATGCCATGTTCTTACTTGTCATGTTCAGGTCATGTATCATGTTGTTTTTCTGCTCCGAAGAGAGCATCGTGATCTGAAATTTCAGACAAGTGTTAATTTCACTAAGTCTGGAATCTGTTTTGCATTTGCGTTTTTGCCATGCTTGTTTGAACCTCTTAATGGATGAATTGGCCGTGGCTCATTGCTAGTCTTTTGTTAAGCCTCTTGTGTGAATCCCTGCCATGTCTTTTGTTGTCTTGTTTGGTGGCTGTAGCATGTTCATTTCGTTGCATTTTGATGCCTATTTGCTGTAAATCGCAGACCGGTGTCATATCTTAAAACGCTTGCCATTTCCAAACCGTAACTCCGATTCCAATGGTCTTTATATCGTTTTCATGAGATTTCATCCCCTCTATCCAGTGGCACCCTTGGAATTCCAAGTTGATGTTAGGTTCATGCATTTCCTGTCATATCTTGCATTTTGCATCCCGCATCGCATCCCGCATAGCATATCATCATTTCATCATATTGCTTGGTCTTGCACGTGGTTGATTGTATCCTTGTTGCTTGTTTGTCTTGTTAGGTAGAGCCGGGAGACGAGTTCGCTACCGAGGAGCCCGTTGAGTTTGCTTGTGAGGATCCAGTCAACTCTGACAACTGTGCAGGCAAGATGATCATACCCTCGAAATTACTACTATCTTTGCTATGCTAGTTTGCTCGCTCTTGCTATGCCAATGCTATGATGCCTACCTTTTGCTTGTTAGCCTCCCAATTGCCATGTTCGAACCTCTAACCCACCTTGTCCTAGCAAACCTTTGTTTGGCTATGTTACCGCTTTGCTCAGCCCTTCTTATAGCGTTGTTAGTTGCAGGTGAAGATTGGAGCCGTTCCTTGTTGGAACATTTATTTACTTGTTGGGATATCACTATATTGCTATGTTATCTTAATGCATCTATATACTTGGTAAAGGGTGGAAGGCTCGGCCTCTCGCCTAGTGTTTTGTTCCACTCTTGCCACCCTAGTTTCCGTCATATCGGTGTTATGTTCCTGGATTTTGCGTTCCTTACGCGGTTGGGTTATAATGGGAACCCCTTGATATTTCGCCTTGATTAAAGCTTTTCCAGCAATGCCCAACCTTGGTTTTACCATTTTCCACCTAGCCCTTTTCTTTCCCTTGGGTTCTGCAGACTCAAGGGTCATCTTATTTTAACCCCCCCGGGCGAGTGCTCCTCTGAGTGTTGGTCCACCTGTCAGCTACCGGTGGCCACCAGGGGCAACTCTGGGCTGGCCTACCCGTACCTAAGACAATCTGAGTGTGCCCTGAGAAAGAGATATGTGCAGCTCCTATCGGTATTTGTCGGCACATTCGGGCGGTGTTGCTGGTCTTGTTTTAACCTGTCGAATTGTCTTGTTGTACCGGGTTACCGAGTCTGATCGGTGTGTCTCGGGTGGAGGTCTATTCCTTCGTTGACCGTGAGAGCTTGTCATGGGCTAAGTTGGGACCCCCTGCAGGGATTGAACTTTCGAAAGCCGTGCCCGCGGTTATGGGCGGATGGGAATTTGTTAATATCTGGTTGTAGATAACTTAAACCTTAATTAATTAAAATGAATCAACTGAGTGAGTTGCCGTGATGGCCTCTTCTCGGCGGAGTCCGGGAAGTGGACACGGTGTTGGAGTAATGCTTGCGCAGGTTGTTCCTCTAGATTCTCGCTCGCGCTTTGCCCCCTCTTCTCGCTCTCTTTTGCGTATAAGGTAGCCACCATATATGCTAGTCGCTTGCTGCAACTCCACATATATTTGCCATATCCATTCCTATAAGCTTAAATAGTCTTGATCGCGAGGGTGCGAGATTGCTGAGTCCCTGTGGCTCACATATACTATAATTCCAGATGCAGGTCCAGGTGATTTCGCTCCAGGTGACGAGTACAAGCTCAAGTGGGAGTTCGACGAGGACTCTCAGTGTTATTATGTTTCCTTTCCCGATGATCAGTAGTGGTGCCTAGTTGGGGTTCGATTCAGGGCCTTGTCGCATGTTGGGTTCTTTTCCATTTTGGCGCCGTAGTCGGGCCATGAGTGTTTGTTTGATGGATGTTATTTATGTACTCTGATGTGACTGGCGAGTGTAAGCCAACTATGTTATCTCCCCCTTTTATTATGTATTACATGGGATGTTGTAATGATTGCCTGACTTGCGATATTGCTTTCAATGCGGTTATGTCTCTAGGTCTTGCCTCGACACGTGGGAGCTATAGCCGCATCGAGGGCGTTACAGTGGCATGCCCCGCGCACATCACCTCACTTGGCCCTCAGTGCCTTCATCTCCTCACGGAGCGATCAGCGGCGGACCGGCAACCGTAATGGCAAACTGTGTCTCTCCTTGTGATGGCTTGCAGAAATCTCCTGAAGGCGACGGCAGGCGGGACTGCGAGCTCCCTCTTCTCCCATGCAATCCACTTGCGCGTTAAAAGGGGGGTTCCTGAGCTTCGCGACTTAGGAGCTCTTACTGGCTCTCCAGCCCTCACCCCCTCGCCTTGAACATGGCACGCGACCTGGCATACCAGCGGCGGCTGAGCTTGCTCGAGGGCCGGGACCTGAGGACGCAGAACACGAAGGAGAGCGTGGAGAAGGCGGGAGGCTCGCATGGGCCTGGCTTAGCTATGCTTTGGACGCTAATGCACGAATCTGGCGCATCATGAGGAATCAACTCCGGACCGTCAAGATAAGTCCCGAGCCCGGGTTGGCTAAACTGCGAAGGACTAAGAACCATACTAACCGTAGCCCTACTGCAGCAACGTCACCCCCTTTCTTACCTCTCGATGACTTCTTGAGCGCTAAAGGGGACCTCGTGAGCATCGCGCCTCAGAACTCTTACTGGACCTCGGGCCGCTCACCTCCTGGCCTTGACCACGGCACGCGACCTGGCATACATGCGACGACTGCAGCCTGCTTGGGGACCGGGACCTATCAGCGTAGAGCGCCAAGTCATCGCGAGGTCAGAAAGGGAGACCAAGCTGAAGTAGGACTCGCGCTTGCGCAAGTTCATAATAAGGACAATATTGATAAGTGGCATTACAAAACCTTTACACACCCGCACGGGGCATTTCTTGATTCCTCGGAGGGAACAAAAGGCAAGAACTTAGGGAATCCTAACTACACGTGGCCCTGTGGATGACGCCATCATCAACAGTGGGCCACCAGAAGCTGGCGCCAGCCTCATCCAGATCAGCGGCGGCGCCGGTCTGACGCTGCAGCCCTGCTCCGGGCTTGGCGGGAGCGTGGGGCACGTAGCTGTTGTCGCTCGTCTCTGGGGTCTCATAGAGCTCGGGAGAATCGTTGGACTCCCAAGTGTCGCCGCTGCTACTAGAGGAACCGCTGGCGACGCGGGCAGCAGACCCTGCCCCAGCTGTGGTGCCAGCCTGATGACCCCACCAAGGGCAACACTCCAGACAGCGGCCTTCTGCGTCGAAGACCTTGATAAAGAGCGTGGAGGCACCCTCATACGCGAAGTGGATCGCGAGGGTGCCCTTCGCACGACACACTTGGGCGACCTCACCCCAGCCTCGGGTCATGAAGATCTTCCCCGAGGAGACGGCCTCAACCTCCGCTCCAGTCGGTGGCGTGTCCCATTCGGTTTGCTGTAGCCAAAGCTCGAGGGCCCCCCTCGGCGGCATCTCGGCTGAGAAGAAGGAACGAAAGCGGATCCAAGTGCTCGGGGGCATCGCTGCCCACAGCACGAGCTCACGCGAGGAGTCTGTGGCGTGGACTCCAGGGGCGGCGATGCGTGCCACCGCGGCACGGTGAACATGGCCATGGCGCGCGCGCCGACGCTCATCGCCTCTCCCTCCTGAGCCCCCGGCTTGGGCGTATAGGGGTAACGAATACCCGGGAGGAGGCCGCTCGCACCAAGGCCTCGTCACCACCTGCATCGTCGCCTCGTCGCGGCGGTGGACCGGCCTCTTCTTCGGCGGGAGCGGTACTAGCCCGTCGAGGGGAGTCATTCCTTTCTTCGCCGCGGAAAACCTTCGGATGGGCGCCATTGGTGTCGGCAATGGGACTTGTCAAGTCGGGCAGTTGTCGAGGCAGCGTGGGGAAGCAGAGACGCCCACGTCCAGTCAACCGCCATGCGACGACCAAGGCCGCAGGCTATTGGGGCCAGCGGCGCTCCGCAATTGACCTTTCGCTTTGCCTCGAAGCCAACCCGAGCTCGCCTTGGGCCTGAGGGCTACTGTCGGCGTTCTGGGAACGGGGGTCCCCAGACTTGCCTGCCTACAGCCCACGGCGTGGCTCTGCGAGCGGGCCCAAACGACCCATCTTCACCAACAAGCACTCAAGACCCTCGTGAGGGGCCAAGCTTCGCGAGGCAGACGACACAAGACCTCCTTGGGAGCACCCTCACCAGGCTAGCTTGCGAGGGGCGGAGAGTTCAACGCAAGGCAAACCTCACGAGGTTCCAATGACGTGAGCCATGATGATCAAGATCAGGCAGGCTCCAGGAGGGCGCCAGCGCACAGTGTCCTTGTTTCCACTTTGGTGCTAAGGAAGCAAGCACAGGCGCTGAGTACCGAGGCGTCAAGGAAAGGTTTCCATATCAGTGCAACAAGACCAATACCAGCAAGACGACAAGACGGATGTCACCATGGAGCCCAAGGCAGCGTCCCCACCAGAGCCTTTTGCAAGCGAAGACTGCTTTTGTCAGGATAAGCTGTACTAGTTGTCCCCTTTCAAGTTGGTCGTTGTTGGCTCCCTTCCCGCTCAATATTTGGGGAGATGACCAGGGCCTCTATGAATAGGATTAGCCACCACAGTAGGAGGGGCCTCAACTCATTCAGTTCATCCTCACACCCACCAAGCACAAGAACACCTCGCCTCAGGAGGCTGTTCTTCCCCTTGTACTGTTCATCCTTAGCCTAAGAGGCAATCCACCACACCACACTGGAGTAGGGTATTACACCACAATGGTGGCCCGAACCAGTATAAATTTTGTGTCCTTTGTGTTGCGAGTTCGTCGAGTTTGCCCTTGAGATCTTAGCGAAGCTAGGATGTGGACCGGTAGGGGGAGATTTTCACTCGCACCCTAGTGTTCGAACCTTGATGGTTTTTCCAGAACCCGAAATCCGACACACATCACGTGAACCTCGCGAGATTCCCCTTGCATAGATATCTCCGCCACTCGGGAGCTGGCCTAGTGAGGCCACCCTGTAGGTGTCAAAACCGGCAGATCTTGGGTAGGGGGTCCCGAACTGTGCGTCTAAGGTCGATGGTAACCGGAGATAGGGGACACGATGTTTACCCAGGTTCGGACCCTCTCTATGGAGGTAATACCCTGCTTCCTGCTTGATTGATCTTGATGATTATGAGTATTACAAGAGTTGATTTAGCTCGAGATCGTAATTGCTAAAACCCTGAGAGTCTAGCCTGTATGACTATGAATATAATTCTCCTTCTCTACGGACTAAGCCCTCCGATTTATATAGACACCGGGGGGACTTGGGTTGTACAAAGTCGGTTACAGAGAAATGATTCTTCATATTGGGACGCCAAGCTTGCCTTCCACGCCAAGGAGAGTCCCGTCCGGACACGGGAGATAATCTTCGGTCCAGTATCTTTACAGCCCATCAGTCCGGCCCACGTACCATAGTACGGACGCCCGAGGACCCCCTAATCCAGGACTCCCTCAGTAGCCCCTGAACCTGGCTTCAATGATGAGGTGTCCAGCATGCAAACTGGCTCCATCATTGCAAGGTGGGTTCCTCCTCCGAGTACTCCAACAAAGTCTTCGGACGTAACGAACGTGTCCGGCTCTGCAAAACAAATTCCACACACAAACGCAGAGAGTATAATATATCTTGAGTCCAATCTACTGACAACTATTGGTAACGTGACACCACGTCACCTCCCGGTCATTATTTTGAACCGTTTTTCAGCCTGCCGCTTCGAGATGCGGTCTCATTGGCACATCTTGTCAAAGCAGAGATCGTGTCCCCTTATTGCGGGATTCTCATCAATACGGGCGTGGGTAATCCAACCGCGCCGTTCGCACGGCCCTTGGGAACATGCGAGTTTCAAGGCGAGTGGGCAGGCGCTTGATATTTACTGCCTTTATAAGGAGATAAGGATTCCCTTCTTTCACCCACGCCTTTCTCAATCTCTTTGCCCTCCCATTCTCAAGATCCAATGCCCCGAGTCCTCATCTTCTCTGCCTCAAGGAAGCACTTGACCATGTCCAGATCTAGAGCGCAAGGCAAATGGATGGCCTCCTCCGTCAAGTAGAAGAACATCACCAAGCTTCGGGAGGCCGGGTATCTGGCGAAGGAAATCGCCCATCGGCTTCCGGCCAAGGGGAAAATCATTTCCACTCCGAAGCCCAATGAGAGGTGGTGTTTATCCCCCATTTCATCCGTGGGTTAGGGTTTCCTCTCCACGCTTTCGTCCACGGACTCATGTTTTATTACAGGCTAGATTTCCATGATCTAGCTCCGAACTCTTTCCTCAACATCTCGGCCTTCATTGTCGTGTGTGAGGCTTTCCTCCGCATTCCACCCCACTTCGGACTGTGGCTCCAGATCTTCAATGTGAATCCAAAGGTGGTGGATGGCCAACACGCGGATTGCAGAGGCGCCATGGTGAGCAAGCTCCCTAACATCACATGGCCCAAGGGTGCTTTTGTGGAGACCGTCAAAGAGTGGCAAAAACTATGGTTCTATATCACAGAGCCCCGCGATACCACCTGGGCCGTGGCTCCCGAATTCAAGTCCGGAGCTCCAATGCGGCTCACCTCCTGGATAGAGAAGGGCCCGAATTGGTCCTTGTCGGACGAGCTGATCGCGCTACAAACACGCATCCAAAGCATGGTGGACAAAAACATCAAGCTCGTCAACGTGATCCGGGTGATGTTAGTTCCCCGGATCCTTCCATGCCAGAGCCGGACTTTCCCTTTGTGGGAATTCGATCCCGAGAAGCACTAGACGTTGGAAAGGCTCTTCGGAACCACGCATGAAGATATCTAGAAGTTGCTCTTCAAGGGAAACGAGACACCGCCAGAGACGACGAGGACCGCGGGCACGATCTGGCCCATCCTGCTAGTGCGGTAAGTCTTTCGCGTTTCAAGGTGTATCCTCTACTTGCTTATTCAAGGATTATACCTAAACTCCACTAGTTATTTTTTCAGGAATGGACAGAGAAAGTGGAGCAGATTAAGTGTCTGACTCCACTGCCCAAGGAACCAGCCATCCCTCTTCTGACGAAGATGCAGGTTCCGGCACCTTACCAGGCGCCGGAGAAGAAGGCCAAGGGGGCCCAGAGTGGCCTCCGTCGCAAAGGAGCTTCGGACGGGACCTCCAAAGACAACGAGACTCCCTCATCCGCCACCGAAGACGATGATGAGGACGAGAAGGAAAGCAGCTCTCCCCCTGAGGGGGGAAAGAAGAAGAGGGAGGCTGTAAGTGCAACTATTCCTGCGTGGTTTTGGTAATTCCTAACAACATATAGCTCATTGAGCTAACATTAGTCCAAGATTAATATTTCAGGAAAAGCTCAATGAATGGCATGGCATGGATGAGGAAAGTGGACCCCTCAAAATACTAAGGACAAAAAGATTGGCTCAAGCTCAAAGCTCAAGACTCTACATTTTATATTTTAGTCATCCAAGATCACATTGAGTCTATAGGAAAAGCCAATACTATCAAGGAGGGATGAGGTGTTGCTTGATGAGGTTCTTGCTTCATAGTGCTTAGTGATATGCTCCAAAACCCTTAACTACCTTCCCACATCCACATATGAACTAAACCAAAAGTCAAACTTGGCCCCATCGATTCTTTCTATCCGGCGCCACTGCCACAAACCCTAGCCAAATCGGTCTCACCGATAGGGATCTCGGTCACACCGAGATGAGGTTGTAATCTCTCTGTTTCCCTTCGTAACGTTTCGGTCCTACCGAGATGAGCGATCAGTCCCACAGAGATTGCAATGTAAACTCTCTGTTTCCCTTTTGTAACATTTCGGTCCCACCGAAATGAGCAAATTGGTCCCACCAAGTTTACCTGACCAACTCTCTGGTTAGCTTATTACCAAAATCGGTCCCATACAGTTTGTATAATCGGTCACACCGAGATTACGTTATGCCCTAACCCTAACCATATCGGTCCTACCGAGTTGCATCTCAGTCCCACTGAAAATTCTAACGGTCACTAGGTTTGCTAGATCGGTCTGACCTAGTTTCTCAATTCGGTCTCATCGAGATTGGTAAATTGTGTGTAACGGTTAGTTTTTATGTGGAGGCTATATATACCCCTCCACCCACTCTTCAATCATGGAGAGAGCCATCAGAACATATCTACACTTCCAGTACACATTTTCTAAGAGAGAACCACCTACTCATGTGTTGAGGCCAAGATATTCCATTCCCACCATATGAATCTTGATCTCTAGCCTTCCCCAAGTTGCTTTCCACTCAAATCTTCTTTGCACCCAATCCATATCCTGTGAGAGAGAGTTGAGTGTTGGGGATACTATCATTTGAAGCACAAGAGCAAGGAGTTCATCGTCAACACACCATTTGTTACTTCTTGGAGAGTGGTGTCTCCTAGATTGGCTAGGTGTCACTTGGGAGCCTCCGACATGATTGTGGAGTTGAACCAAGGAGTTTGTAACGGCAAGGAGATCGCCTACTTCGTGAAGATCTACCGCTAGTGAGGCAAGTCCTTCGTGGGCGATGGCCATGATGGGATAGACAAGGTTGCTTCTTAGTGGACCCTTTGTGGGTGGAGCCCTCCGTGGACTCGCGCAACCGTTACCCTTCGTGGGTTGAAGTCTCCATCAATGTGGATGTACGATAGCACCACCTATCGGAACCACGAAAATCATCCATGTCTCCAATTGCGTTTGAATTATCCAAACCCTTCCCTTTACATTCTTGCAAGTTGCATGCTTTACTTTCCGCTGCTCATAGACTCTTTGCATGCTTGCTTGAATTGTGTTAAGATTGCTTGACTTGTGCTAAGATAGCTAAAATCTACCAAAGACTAAAATTGGGAAAAGGATAGATTTTTAATTGGTCAAGTAGTCTAATCACCCCCCCTCTAGACATACTTTCGATCTTACAAGTGGTATCAGAGCTTTGGTCTCCGTTTGCTTTGATTTCCATAGCTTTTGGTGGTCATAGCCTTGGTTTCACAACCTAGGAGAGTATGCCGTCTAGAGAGGGAAATTATCACCGGAGAGGTCCTTACTTTGATGGTACTAATTTTTTGCTAGTTGGAAGCATAAGATGAAAATGCATATTCTTCGACATAACCCCGCCGTTTGGGCTATTGTGTGTGTTGGCTTGCAAGGTGAATTCTTTGATGGGAAAGAACCGAATCTTGAAGCCACCGCGGAAGAGTTGAAAATGCCGCAATACAACGCTCAAGCTTGTGATATCCTTTTAAACGTATTGTGCCCCGAAGAATTCAACGAAATCAGCCGTCTTGAGAATGCAAAGGAAATTTGCGATACTTTGATTGACATGCATGAAGGTACCGACTCCGTCAAGGAATCCAAGTTGGATGTGCCTCAAAGTCAACTTGACAAGTTCAAAATGAAGGATGGTGAAGGTGTCGCTGAAATGTACTCTAGGCTTGCTCTTATCACAAATGAGATTGCAGGCTTAGGAAGTGAAGAGATGACCGACAGATTCATCATCAAGAAGATCCTAAGAGCCTTGGATGGAAAATATGATATCGTGTGCACATTGATTCAAATGATGCCTAATTACAAAGATCTCAAGCCAACGGAAGTCATTGGAAGAATTGTTGCTTATGAGATGTCACTCAAGGATAAGGAGGAACTTCACAACAAATCAAGTGGTGCATACAAGGCTCATGCGAAGCCCCCACATCATCAAGTGTGAAACAAACCTTCAATGAAGAATTGAGCTTAATGGTGAAGAACTTCAACAAATTCTACAAGAGTAGAAGCAAAGAGAGAAGCTCCAAGTCAAGGTCCTACAATGACAAAAGATCTTCAAGTCAAGAGCAAAACTACTACAATTGTGGAAGGCCTGGACACTATTCCAACGAGTGTACGACACCCCACAAAAGAAGAGAAGATTCTCCAAAAAGAAGAAGTAGAAGAGAAAAATCACCACATAGAGAAAGAAGTAGTAGAGATGATCGTTATGAACGAAGACCCTCACAGAGAAGCAAGGATTCGGAAAGAAAGGACAAGTCATCAAAGAGCTACACAAAACGAAGACATCAAGCTCATGTTGGTGAATGGGTATCCGGCTCTGACTCCGACAATCATTCCGATAGAAGCTATCACTCCGACTCCAAATATACTCAAGATGAAGGTGCTGGCGGTCTAGCACTTGTGTCAACCAACTCCTACGACATATTTGATTCACCAAATGAAGGAATTGGAAGATGCTTCATGGCCAAAGGCCCAAAGGTATCACACCCCGAGTATGTTGATTTCAATAGTGATGAAGATGACTTGTTAGGTGATGATGATTTACTTGTTGACAACCCTAGTGATGAATACTATGATGAAACATCAATTAATCATGCTAATCAAGATGAAACAAATGACAGTGATAAGGAGAAGATTGAGTCTCTAACTAAAGAACTAAACACTCTTAAGTTAGCTCATGAAACTATCTTAGGAGATCATCGAGAACTTTTAAGGACTCATGAGAAATTACATTTTGAAAAGCTCAACCTTGAGCAAGAGCATGAGTTCTTGAAGGAAATCAATGATGATCTTCGCAATAAAAGTTCTTCTTACATTGCCAAGCGTTTACTCTTATCCACTTAGATGCCTCAAGTCAGGTCTATTAACAAGAACAAGAAAGATTCTTCCTCTAGTAGTAACAATAATCATGCTAAATCCAATGTTGGTGCTTCTAGTAGTTCTCTTGATTCCACTAATGATTCTCTTAGCCAAGTTACACTTGAGCAAGAAAATAGCTTCTTGAAGGGAATTATAGAGAAAGGTGTTTACAAGAGCCTTGCCGGGAGTAAGCAATTCGAGGAAATTGTACGCAAGAAAGGAAGGCATCGGAAGAACCAAGGTGTTGGTTTTGAACGAAAGTTCAATGCCAATGGAGTTGAGTGGGAAGAAGATCAATACCCCAAGACAAAGTTTGTTCCTCAACAAGAGAAGTATGATCCTACTTCTTTCAAAGGGACACATGCTCAAGATGATCTTTCACCACAAGACCACATGCAAAAAAGGCAAGGACAAGCTTCAAGAGGAAATTGATGCATTTCAAGAAGCTCCTAAGGCCTTGGTCAAGTGGGTTCCCAAGACTACATCAAGTTCCACTTCATCAAGTACAACTACAACTCCGAGGATTCCCATCAAGATGGTGTGGATCCCGAAGAAAAAGAACTAGAGAGTTCTTGAGGGTGACTTCGCCAACATACTTCACTCTTATCATTTTGGCAAGAACGAGTGCAATCAACTTCCACATCTTGCAGTAGTTCAAGGAGTCACAAACCCTCTTGTTGGTAAGACAAGGGACAAGGTAACCTAAAGCTTTCATAGACATCATCTTGTGTGTGCATCACTCTATGCCTATGGATATCCTTGTTTGTTCCATGTGGGACTAACCCGTGTAGGTATTGAAAGTGCAACTCACTCCAAAGGATAGCTCCAAATGATCTACATCAACATTGAGCATCCACATCTTCAACATCTACATGAAGTCATCATCGACAAAACCCAAGGTTAGTTCATCCCTCTTAGGGGGCATCTCACATCTCGGGGGAGCTTTACTCTAAGAATTGAGCTAAAGCAACTCTAATGGTGTGAAAATAACAACACTTTATGTAAAAGTGGTAACCCCACTTGTGCTTAAACGATGAGTATGACCTATGATCAAATGTTCTCATTTGAATCCTAAGTCAATGTACTCATATATAGATGAGCTAGTCATCGCCAATTGCTTGATAGATGCTAGAATTGGTTGTGCATGCTTTGCCACATATTTCAATTGCCATTTTATTGTGTGAGCATGTTGGTTGCATAATTTACTCATTCAAGGACATCCACTAGTTGTTTCGATTGATTGGTTTCCTTTTTCTCTTGCCAAGTGGATTGACAAGAATGCCTAAGAACCTTCTCTAGCTATCTATGCTTTTCTCATCTCAAACTCTATTCATGCTACATCACAAAATTTCATCATGTCAGATTCGAACCACTCTGTGTGAGGAGCACTCGGAGTCCTCGATTCGTCATAGACTTAAACCTCCAAAACTTCTTTGTGCGTTTCGGTCTGACCGATTCACCAATTTTGGTCATACAGAGATCACTAAGTCGATCTAGGTTTTCAATCTCGGTGCAACCGATTTGAACTTTTGGGTCACACCGAGTTGCAGGAACTGCTTGCAGTTATGCATCTCGGTGCCACCGAGTTGTTCCACTCGGTCACACCGACAGGGTCGGGCTATATATACCCACAGGAAATTTTTTGGAAATTTTCTTCGAACTCTTTCGCCCGCGCTTAGCCCGCTCTGCCTCCAGGGTCTCCGGATCGTCCTCCTCATCGCCAGTTGCCTCCCGCCGCTGGTCTCCGCCGCCGTCAACGGGAATCATCCCCGCTGTTGCCGCCGTAGCGAGTTCATCGCCAAACTAGGGTATGAACTTGATCACTGTGCTATCCTTATCTAATTCCTAGCACATTGTGTTCACCATGAATCTTTCCACGATTGAAACTATCCTATCCAGTCAAAAACACTTCATAGATTAGAGAAGATTTGAAAATTTAGAGTTAGGTTTCCTCCAAAACCATCTCGGACCAACCGAGTTGTGGAACTCGGTACCACCGATTCGGCTCAGGCCATTTGTCAGGACCCCGATTACAAGTCACATCGATCTAGGCGGTAACACCTCATATAACATTGTGGCCTCACGCACGATATCCCACGGGTGTCACCTTACCATGGCCCGGAACCGTTTGCGCCTTTTGTCTCACGTATATGATAGTGTCGCTAGCATCCATATGACAGAGAACCCGGGCCAACATGGCTAGTCATGAACCCAAAGCGGCACAGACCTATGGAGACAGGCATACATGAATCACATCGAGCATGTCGGTCATCAGCGAGTGAATCCGGGCTGTAGCACTGGGCTAACAGGACTCCGGATGTCACCGCGTGACATTTCCCCGAAGGGACAGACATAGGAACGAAGTGAAACACATGCCGGCCAGTCAAGTGTCCTAAGCAGTAGTGCTGGGCTAGCAGGACTCATGTACTTTATTTAAAGGCTCCAGAGAGCCATACATAACAAGTTCATATAGGTAGGGGTCACATGACCCGACACTCAAGTCATACAAGCATACAAGCACAAGTGGAAGTAAATAGTCTGAGTACAGACACTAGAAAGCAAGAAGGCTTCCGAAGCCTGTCTATCTACAGAGGGCCCTCCATGGCCAGGATCACCACCTGGGTGGCTAGTCACTCGTCGACGTCAAGGTCTACGTAGAACCCATCGGAGGGGGCGGTGTTGTTGTCTGAAAACATTAATTAAGCAACATGAGTACAAAGGTACTCAGCAAGTCTTACAACAGAACCTACCATACATGCTCATTCTCAAGAAGGTGGTGGGGTTATTGCAGCAAGCCAGCTTTGACTCTTGGCTAGGCTATCCTACGGAACTCCACTAATAAAATAGTTTTCGCACACGAGTCCACTACTCACCAACACAGTACTCCACCGGGGATCCTCCCTCGTCATCCTACGAGAGGGCCATCCTCGGTACTCACACTTATCTTGAGTCTTTTAGTAGTAACCATTAACTTGTCTATGAACTGTATAGGCAATCAAGTAGTCCTTTACCGTGGACGCGGCTATTCGAATAGATGATGTTAACCCTGTAGGGGTATACTTCTTCAAACACGCTTTCACCACTTACCGCCGTTTACACGACATGTACTCGGCAACCTTCAAGCAGAAGCCCAACGAGGGTGTCGGCCACGGCCTACCTAAACACTTAAGTCCCTAGTCCAGGTTTATTTCCTATCCAGGTTCCATCCGCAGGGAGTCCGGCCAAGGTTTCCACATACGGTCCCAAACGATGTGAACAGGGTCCCGAGACGCCAAACGGGCGCCCGACATACCCGGCCACGGTGTATCTACCGCAACATAGCCCACCCCTAGGGTCAGCGCTACGCACGGCCGCCAACACATAACCTACAAACACCAGAAACTATTTGCAACTCCTGGACAGAGTACTAGGGTGATTAAGAAGCCGAGAGGGTCCATTGGTTTCGGGCCCAACGTATGGTAGTAACTGCATCTCAAATCACACATACAGATCTCAATTCTTATGGACGGCCTCAATGAAACAACCCACCATGTACTCCTACATGGCCTCTCATCGATACCTTTACCAAAACATGTTCAACACATCCCTCACATTACCGACATAATCATTTCACTCTAGCCCATCACCCAGATGAACCAGACCTGACACAACTCTAAGCATAGCAGGCATAGCAAGGTAGGAATCACATACATGGCTCAATCAACTCCTACACATGCTAGTGGGTTTCATCTAGTTACTGTGGCAATGACAGGTCATGCAGAGATAAGGGTTCAACTACCGTAGCACACAGCAGTTTGAATCGCGTTGTCTTAATGCAGTAAACAAGAGCAGAAGCGAGAACATGGGTTTGTATCGGAATGATCAATGGGTTGCTTGCCTGTTGTAGTGGTAGTAGGGTACTGCCCTTCAAACGGATACTCGGGGTTATCCTCGGAGGCAGAACCTACCACAAAAGATACACCGAACATAATCAACACATGACAATATGCAATAGTATGATGCATGCTATGACATGGCAAAATGAATGTGTCTTGGCCTAATGCAAGCTAAAACAGGATGGAATGAACTCATTTGAATCAAAGATTCAAATGTTAGCTCATTTAACATGACCTTATTAGTGCATTACCTTATTCTGCTTAAACAGCAAGTTTAACTTGTTTTGACATGCATGAAACCATTACAGATGGATAGATTGAATTTTTCTGATCATTTTTCATATATAAATTGTTTGATTTGGAGTTATGGTTGATTTTCTAGGATTTTTAGAAGTTTTGACTATTTTCTGGAATTTCCTATATAAGAATAAATCCAGTAATTGAATTAATGCATCAGCATGACATAGGTGTGACGTCAGCGGTCAACTGAGTCGGCCAAGTCAAACCTGACTGGTGGGCCCTGTCTGTCAGTGTCACAACTGATTAACAGAATTAAATTAACACTAATTAGCTGTCCGTGGGGCCTGGGCCCACATGTCAGTGACTAAACTAATTAAATTAGTTAAAACTAATCCTAAACTAATTAGCAGACCGGCCCCACCTATCATAGACTCAGGGGGGGTCAACCTCGGCCCACACAGGGGTCAAACAGAGTCAAACTCACCGGCGTCTAGCCGCCAGCGAGGCCAGACGCGGTGGAGCAGTGCGGGATTTGCACTCCGGTGACCAAATGGGTGGCGGAGACTATCTACGTGATGCGGGGAGGAAGCCGCGTCGAGTGGTGGCAGTGGGTGGAGCTGGGGTGGCCGGAAACGTCGCCGGCGACGAGTTTGGCGGCGGCCGGAGCTCGGGTGAGGTCGAGCTAGTTGCTAGGGGGCACGGCGAGGGGCGTGCGGGGGTGCTACGGGCTCCTACGAGTGCGTGGAAGACGAAGGCATGCTCGGTGACATCCCAACGTGGCTATGGCCACGACGGCGACGTGCGGTGGCGGCAGCGAGCTTCGGCTTCGATGACAGAGGTGGTTAGAGGACGCGGACGAGCGCGGGGAGAGGGGGAAACGGTGGCGGAGCTCACAGTGGTTGTAGGGGAGCGACCAACGAGCTCGGGGAAGGGCTGGAGCGAGCGGGGCGGCGAAGGGGATCTCCGGTGGCCGGAGTTGAGGACGAGCTCGGTGGAGCGTCTCCGGGGCGAGCGAGCGCTCGGGGCTCGGCCTACTTGATGGAGTCGACAACGGCGGAGCTTCCTGGCATGAAGGGGCAACGAATGGACGGCGGTGGTTGCGGTGAAGCTTGTCGGCGGCGACGGCTGCGCTCGGCAGGAAGATGGGGAGAGAGCCGGAGAGGGGGAGAGGCCACGGGGAGAGTGGGAAGAAAGTGAGGGAGACGTGGGGGTCAGTGTGGCACTCGTGGATGCCTCCAAGGCGTCGGCTAAAGCAAGAGGTGGCCAGCGTGTGGCCGAGGGCGCCGGCCACGTGCTCCTCATCCTCCTGGCGAGAGGAGGGGGACGACTGGCATGAGCCAGTGGACTGGCCGAGCCGGGTGGGCTGGTGGGCTGCGCCAGGTAAGTCCCTGTTCTTTCTCTCCTTTTCTGTTTTTTTATTTATTATTTCTGGAACTTCAGGGCTTTATTAAAAATGCCAGGGCATTACCAAAAATCATAAAATTAATCATGGCCACTGCTTAGAATATATCCAGCAGCAAACATTTTAGTTTATGATTATTTGAGCATTTAAAATATTTTATAGCATTTAAATGCCCAAATGCAAATACCATAAGGATTAATCCAATGACCTTAGATGTCCTAGAAAAATGTGCACCATTTTTGTCAAAGGTTTTAACCCAAAACAAAAAGGGTGGGCTTTTTAGAAGGGCATTTCAGGTTCATTGGAAAAGTTTTTAGTAAACCCTAGTTGTTCCAGGGGGGTGCTGGGGGTTCTGTCATCCCCATTTCAAATTAAAAAAAGAATTTAAACATGATGCACACTCTAATGCTTGAACTAGCTAGGGTGTGACAACTCACTCCCACTCAAAAGAATCTCGTCCCGAGATTTAGGATCCTCCGGGAAGAAGGTGGGGTACTCGAGTCGAAGACGATCCTCCCTTTCCCAAGTGGCTTCTTTCTCGGAATGATGTGACCATTGAACCTTGAGAAACTTGATATTATGACGTCGAGTGGTACGCTTGGCTTGATCAAGGATACAAACGGGATATTCCCAATATGAGAGGTTATCTTGTAGATCAAGCGTTTCATGGTCCACTCCACGGATAGGATCCGCGAAGCAACGCCTGAGTTGAGAAACGTGGAAGACATCATGAACTCTGGAAAGATGCGAAGGTAGTTCCAATTGGTAGGGAACTTCTCCTCGTTTGGCAAGAATGCAAAAGGGTCCAATGTAACAAGGAGCCAATTTGCCTTTGATACCAAAATGATGGGTTCCCTTTAACGGAGTAACCCGAAGGTAAGCCTTCTCGCTGACTTCATAAGTCATAGGCTTACGTTTACGATCATATTGACTCTTTTGACGAGATTGGGCTCTTTTCAATTTCTCACGAATAACGCGAACCTATTCTTCTGCTTCCTGAATCATATCTGGGCCAAGGAGTTGTCTTTCCCCGGTTTCGGACCAGTTAAGAGGCGTTCGACATTTTCGTCCATAGAGAACTTCGAAAGGAGCTTTGCCCAAACTAGCTTGATAACTATTGTTATAAGCAAACTCCGCAAATGGAATGCTTTTCTCCCAACCCATTCCGAACGAGATGATAGAAGCTCGGAGCATATCTTCTAGAATTTGATTGACTCGCTCTACTTGACCACTTGATTGAGGATGGAAGGCGGTGCTAAAAGAGATACGAGTTCCCATAGCATTTTGGAAACTTTCCCAAAATCGAGAGGTGAAGAGACTCCCACAGTCTGAGTTAATTTCCAATGGAACACCATGAAGAGACACTATTTGGGAGATGTACAAGTCAGCTAGCTGGGTAGCGGTGATACTCTCACGAACAGGTAGGAAATGGGCTACCTTGGAAAGACGGCCGATCACGAAGAAGATGGCATTATTCCCTCTCTTGGTCTTGGGAAACTCAGTGATGAAATCCATACTGATTTTATCCCATTTCCACTCAGGAATAGCCAAAGGTTGAAGGGTGCCGGCAGGCCGTTGATGCTCTGCTTTAACACGATGACAAACGTCGCAATTAGCAATGTATTGAGCGATTTCTCTCTTCATCCTAGTCCACCAAAACCTCTGGCGTAGGTCTTGATACATTTAAGTACTACTGGGATAAACGGTGAGAGGGGATTCATGAGCTTTCTTAAGGATCAGCCGCCTCAGGTTTCGTGCCTTTGGAACCACTAAGCGTTTTCCAAAGTATACGACACCTTGATCATCAATGGAGAAACTATTCGCGACTCCTTTCTTAATGCTTCTCTTAATACGGGAGATTCTCGGATCTACCTTCTGTGCCTTGATGATCTGATCCGTAATGGTAGGTTTCGCCACCAGTGTGGATAGGAATCCTCGAGGAACAATGTGAAGATTGAGCTTACGAAATTCGTCATGGAGAAGTGGTTGACTTTGTTGTAACATCATGTTGTTACAATAGGACTTATGACTTTGTGCATCAGCCATGACATTGGCTTTGCCTGGGGTGTAAGTTATTCCTAAGTCGTAATCCGAGATCAACTCGACCCAATGTCTTTGCCTGAGATTCAAATCCGTTTGGGTGAAGATATATTTCAAACTTTGGTGATCGGTGAAGATCTCGCAACGATTACCAAGGAGGTAATGTCGCCAAGTTTTGAGTGCATGGACTACAGCTGCAAGCTCTAGATCATGTGTGGGATAGTTTTCCTCATGTGGGTGTAATTGCCGTGAAGCATAGGCAATTACCTGATGATCCTCCATGAGTATGCAACCTAGTCCTTGTCGCGAGGCGTCGCAATAGATAATGAAGTCCTTGGAGAAATTTGGTGCTATCAGTACGGGAGCAGATGTCAGGCGTCTTTTCAGTTCCTGAAAGCTGAGCTCGCACTGTGGAGTCCACTCGAACCTTTTATCTTTCTTGAGGAGTTTAGTTAGAGGTTTAGCAACCTTGGAGAAATTCTCGACGAAGCGGCGGCAATAGCTCGCTAAGCCAAGGAAGCTCCGGACTTGCTTGACCGTCTCAGGTGGAGTCCAATCAAGGATGGCTTGAACTCGCTCGGGATTGACAGCAATACCCTTACCAGAGATTACATGGCCTAGATAGGTCACTTCTGGAAACTAAAATTCACACTTGGAGAATTTTGCATAAAGGCGATGCTCTCGAAGTTTCATCAATACCAGCCTTAGATGTTCAGCATGTTCCTCTTCATTCTTGGAGTAGATGAGTATGTCATCGAGGTATACTACGATGAATTTATCCAAATACTCCATGAAGACTGAGTTCATTAACTAGGAGAAGGTGGCTGGGGCATTGGCTAAACCGAAGGACATAACGGTGTACTTATATTGGCCATAACGGGTAACAAAGGCCGTTTTGGGAATGTCCCCGTTTCTGATTTTGATTTGATGGTAGCCCAACCTCAAATCCATCTTGGAAAAGACTGAGGATCCAATGATCTGATCATACAGATCGTTGATCCTGGGAAGCGGATACTTGTTCTTGATGGTGACCAAGTTGACAGGTCAGTAATCTACAACCATTCGATCCGTTCCATCCTTCTTCTTGATGAAGAGGGCGGGGCAAGCCCAAGGAGAGGAACTAGGACGGATGAAACCCTTTTTCAAGGACTCATCGAGTTGGTTCTTAAGCTCGGCTAGTTCTAAGGGTGCCATCTTGTAGGGTCTCCTAGAAATTGGAACGGTTCCTGGAACAAGGTCTATCACAAACTCGACATCCCTGTCAGGTGGAACACCTGGCAGTTCTTCTAGAAAGACATCCGGAAAGTCTCGGACTACCGGAACATCTTCAAGGTCTGGAAGGGGGTTGGCATTTAGGGAGTAAAGCTGGCGCTTGGCCACTCGAGTTAAGACATTGACTGTCTTTCCCGATGGGTGAGTAAGTTGAACGGTTCTAGTGGCACAATCAATCTTAGCATAATGAGCTGACATCCAGTCCATACCCAAGATGATGTTTATGTCCGAGGACTTGAGAGATATTAAGGATGCAAGGAAGACAAGTCTATCGACAAGAATTTTGTTCCCATGGCTTACTCTAGAAGTTTGCCATCTAGAGCCAGGGGTTTGAATTTCCATGGTAGAGGGCATGTCACAGAATGTCGTGTTATGCAATCGAGCATAGTTCTCGGATATGAATGAATGAGATGCTCCAGTATCGAAAAGAACAGATGCCGGATGGCAATTAACAAGGAGCGTACCAAGGACGACGTTAGGATCCTCATGAGCCTCCTCGGCTGAAACATAGTTGACATGGCCACGTGCAGTGGTGACCGGCTTGGCGTAGAATGTCTTTCCCGCTGGCTTACCACGGCCAACGGACTTTCCAGACTGATTGGGGTTGTTCTGGGGACACTCTCGACTATAGTGACCCGGCTCTCCACACTTGAAACACGTCACCACATTGGCACGTGGAGCAGCGTTAGCAGCGGGGCCACCATAGGGCTTGGGCAGTGCAAACTGCTGGTTGGGACGAGGCGCCTCAAAGGATGGCCTCGGAATGAACCTGGGTGGCAGTGCCGTGCTTGGAATCCACACCCGACGCTTCTGAGCTCCAGAGCCGGATGAAGAGCCAAAATCACATGAGTGCTTGTGTGAAGCGTCATAATCAGACTGGCCTGTCTCAGCACTGATGGCTTTGTTGACCAACTTCTGAAAGGAGGTGCACTCGTGTAGACGAATATCGCGGCGAAGCTCAGGGCTAAGTCCCTTGCGGAACCTTGCCTACTTCTTAGCGTCGGTAAATACTTCTTCAGGAGCATATAGTGCCAGATTCCCAAATTCACGGCTATATGCATCCACAGTCAGTCTTCCTTGGGTGAAATTGCAGAACTCTTCCCTCTTTCGATCCATGAGACCTTCTGGAATGTGATGCTCACGGAAAGCCTTACTAAATTCAGCCCAAGTAGTGATTTGACCGACTGGGCGCATAGCTTCAAAGTTTTCCCACCAAAGGCTAGCAGGGCCTTCAAGGTGATAGGCAGCATAAGTAACCTTGTCGGCTTCGGCTATGTTGGCAGAACATAGCTTGTGGGTGATGCTGCGAAGCCAGTAATCTGCGTCGAGGGGCTCGACAGAATGGTTAAACTTTCGTGGGTACAACTTGATAAAGTCATTGATTTACACCAAGTCATTACGCTGATGGCGTGTAGTGTTCTGCTCAATCCGGTCCAGCAGGCGGTTAGTCTCACGCTTGTTTCTTTCTGCCTCCAGCATCACTTCGGCCAGGGAAGGCGGGTGAGGCAGATTTTCACCCCTAGCTGCACTGGCTCCCCCCTGCTCCGGGGCAGTAGGGTTGCTGCGGGTGTTGACCATCCTAGGAGAAAACAAGACAACGGTTTAGATAAGGATGGCTCGAACTTAGCAAGGAAGTGCAGAATGTAATGAATAACACGGAATGCAGAGATGTTCATCCGTATGTCATGGTAATATAAAACTGCCATATATATACCAACGGTCATACACACCATACATAGTTTAGTACAAAGCCCAGGCTACAGTACAACTATGATGAAAGACGTTACATCTCATCGGAGGCATTCCAAGCTCCTATACATTATTTGTCTACACCTCCGAAATTGATTACACACAAAGTTATATTCCACAAGTCACGCAGCACAGTGAAGATACAACTATTACAATACTAGTGATACTACTACTAACTCAGACAGCTCCATAGTAGTCCTCATAGAAGTCACCTCCATAGCCTGGAAGTTCAACGTGATCATCCGGGAACAGACGGTCCTGAGGAGCTTGTGGACCAAAGGGGCTAGGATGAGGTCCTGGACCAACAAACGGTGGCCTGCGGGGACCACGGGGTGGGGTGATGCCTCCCACATCACGCCAATCCACCATGTCTGGCAGAGAAGATCTCACAGGATACAGATCCCTTGCATCCATACATCCAGCTTGCACCGCAGGTGCAAACCGAGTCAATGTGGCCCAATGATCAGCACGGGTGTTGAAAAGCTCCAGCCTCAAGGCCCGATTCTCTCGGTCTTTATCCTCGAGCATCTCGGCAGTGGTACGAGTTAGTGAGTCCTCCTGAGTGGAGTCAGCATAGATAGCCTAGAGATACCCTTGTGCTCCCGGAAGTGAAGCTGGCATGTAACGGAAGTCGGTGTTCCGAAGCAGGCCAGTCCGGACTCGCATGATGGTCATCATGGAATAGGCAGCATCCTGCACAGCCATCTCAATAGTAACCCCGAGTCCATAGGAACAGTGGAGGGGCTCGATAGATCCAGGATAAGAAGGAAATATCCGGACGGTGCAGAAATATTGGCTTTGATTAAAGTCTCGGAATTGCTCTTCGACGGTGTATTCGGGATACCAACGGTAACCCGTCTCGATCATTACCCGAACTAACATAGCAGTATGACTGGGCACGTCGAGGCACCGGGTCAGGCGAACCACTTGGTTTTGAGCACGGTTGGCCATCTGAAAGCACAACCACAATGCAAAGACATTAGAATTTCTAGGGAAAATTGGACAGCATAACAGCTGTAAATGATCAGAAAAAGATTTGAGACATCCACAATAGTTTGCAATACCACTCAACAACATCATATCAAGGTTCTGATTCAATTAGCAACATACCAGAAATAGTAGAAACTGAACTGCGGCTTGTAACAACAATCCTATAAGCTACTACGGATTAGTAACACGTGAACCTGACAGAAAAAGAGAACCTAGTCCTTAACCCACGTTGAATGATCAGAGGGCATAAGATAAAGGAGTAAAAGAGCCTTACGTTCCCTCCCACAATCAATTCCCCTACATATAACTAAAGCATTTCTAGACTCGACATCGACCAGTTTGGCTCAACGAACCTACAGGCACTCCGGCTCTGATACCAACGCTGTCAGGACCCCGATTCCAAGTCACATCGATCTAGCCGGTAACACCTCATATCACATTGCGGTCTCACGCACGGTATCCCATGGGTGTCGCCTTACCATGGCCTGGAACCGTTTGCGCCTTTTGCCTCACGTATATGATAGTGTCGCTAGCATCCATATGACAGAGAACCCAGGCCGACATGGCTAGTCGTGAACTCAAAGCGGCACAGACCTATGGAGACAGGCATACATGAATCACATCGAGCATGTCGGTCATCAGCGAGTAAATCCGGGCTGTAGCACTGGGCTAACAGGACTCCGGATGTCACCGCGTGACATTTCCCCGAAGGGACAGACATAGGAACGAAGTGAAACACATGCCGGCCAGCCAAGTGTCCTAAGCAGTAGTGCTGGGCTAGCAGGACTCCGGTGAACCGGGCTGTAGCGGACTACTATGGCTCGAGGAACACTAGACTACATTTGCCCATAAGAAAGGCTGCCAAGGATAAACAACTAGATTGTCGGATCACACTCATACCAAGCATTTCAATCATACATAGAATATGCCCGATATGAGTACTTACAACATGACATCACTACAAAACTCTACAACTCAAGTACTTTATTTAAAGGCTCCAAAGAGCCATACATAACAAGTTCATACAGGTAGGGGTCACATGACCCGACACTCAAGTCATACAAGCATACAAGCACAAGAGGAAGTAAATAGTCTGAGTACAGACACTAGAAAGCAAGAAGGCTTCCGAAGCCTGTCTATCTACATAGGGCCCTCCATGGCCAGGATCACCACCTGGGTGGCTAGTCACTCGTCGACGTCAAGGTCTACGTAGAACCCATCGGAGGGGGCGGTGTTGTCATCTGAAAACTGTAATTAAGCAACATGAGTACAAAGGTACTCAGCAAGTCTTACAACAGAACCTACCAGACATGCTCATTCTCAAGAAGGTGGTTGGGTTATTGCAGCAAGCCAGCTTTGACTCTTGGCTAGGCTATCCTACAGAACTCCACTAATAAAATAGTTTTTGCACACGAGTCCACTACTCACCAACACTATAATCCACCGGGGATCCTCCCTCGTCATCCTACGAGAGGGCCATCCTCGGTACTCACACTTATCTTGAGTCTTTTAGTACTAACCATTAACTTGTCTATGAACTGTATAGGCTATCAAGTAGTCCTTTACCGCGGATGCGGCTATTCGAATAGATGATGTTAACCCTGCAGGGGTATACTTCTTCATACACGCTTTCACCACTTACCGTCGTTTACACGACATGTACTCGGCAACCTTCAAGCGGAAGCCCAACGAGGGTGTCGGCCACGGCCTACCTAAACACTTAAGTCCCTAGTCTAGGTTTATCGCCTATCCAGGTTTCATCCGCATGGAGTCCAGCCGAGGTTTCCACATACGGTCCCGAACGATGTGAACATGGTCCCGAGACGCCAAACGGGCGCCCGGCATACCCGGCCATGGTGTATCTACCGCAACATAGCCCACCCCTAGGGTCAACGCTACGCACGGCCGCCAACACATAACCTACAAACACCAGAAACTATTTGCAACTCCTGGACAGAGTACTAGTGTGATTAAGAAGCCGAGAGGGTCCATTGGTTTCGGGCCCAACGTATGGTAGTAACTGCATCTTAAATCACACATACAGATCTCAGTTCTTATGGACGGCCTCAATGAAACAACCCACCATGTATTCCTACATGGCCTCTCATCGATACCTTTACCAAAACATGTTCAACACATCCCTCACATTACCGACATAATCATTTCACTCTAGCCCATCACCCAGATGAACCAGACCTGACACAACTCTAAGCATAGCAGGCATAGCAAGGTAGGAATCACATACATGGCTCAATCAACTCCTACACATGCTAGTGGGTTTCATCTAGTTACTGGGGCAATGATAGGTCATGCACAAGATAAGGGTTCAACTACGGTAGCACACAGCAGTTTGAATCGCGTTGTCTTAATGCAGTAAATAAGAGCAGAAGCGAGAACATGGGCTTGTATCGGAATGATCAATGGGTTGCTTGCCTGTTGTAGTGGTAGTAGGGTACTGCCCTTCAGACGGATACTCGGGGTTATCCTCGGAGGCAGAACCTACCACGAAAGATACACCGAACATAATCAACACATGACAATATGCAATAGTATGATGCATGCTATGACATGGCAAAATGAATGTGTCTTGGCCTAATGCAAGCTAAAACAGGATGGAATGAACTCATTTGAATCAAAGATTCAAATGTTAGCTCATTTAACATGACCTTATTAGTGCATTACCTTATTCTGCTTAAACAGCAAGGTTAACTTGTTTTGTCATGCATGAAACCATTACAGATGGATAGATTGAATTTTTCTGATCATTTTTCATATATAAATTGTTTGATTTGGAGTTATGGTTGATTTTCTATGATTTTTAGAAGTTTTGACTATTTTCTGGAATTTCCTATATAAGAATAAATCCAGTAATTGAATTAATGCGTCAGCATGACATAGGTGTGACGTCAGCGGTCAACTGAGTCGGCCAGGTCAAACCTGACTGGTGGGCACTGTCTGTCAGTGTCACAACTGATTAACAGAATTAAATTAACTCTAATTAGCTGTCAGTGGGGCCTGGGCCCACATGTCACTGACTAAACTAATTAAATTAGTTAAAACTAATCCTAAACTAATTAGCAGACCGGCCCCACCTGTCATAGACTTAGGGGGGGTCAACCTGGGCCCACACAGGGGTCAAACAGAGTCAAACTCGCCGGCGTCTAGCCGCCGGCGAGGCCAGACGCGGCGGAGTAGTGCGGGATTTGCACTTCGGCGACCAAATGGGCGGCGGAGACTATCTACGTGATGCAGGGAGGAACCGCGTCGAGTGGTGGCAGTGGGTGGAGCTGGGGCGGCCGAAAATATCACCGGCGACGAGTTTGGCGGTGGCCGGAGCTCGGGTGAGGTCGAGCTAGTCGCTAGGGGGCACGGCGAGGGGCGTGCGGGGGTGCTACGGGCTCCTGCGAGTGTGTGGAAGACGAAGGCGTGCTCGGTGGCATCCCAATGTGGCTATGGCCACGACAGCGACGTGCGGTGGCGGCGGCGAGCTTCGGCTTCGATGGCGATGGCAGAGGTGGTTAGAGGACGCGGACGAGCGCGGGGAGAGGGGAAACGGTGGCGGAGCTCAGAGCGGTTGTAGGGGAGCGAACGGCGAGCTCGGGGAAGGGCTGGAGCGAGCGGGGCGGCGAAGGGGATCTCCGGTGGCCAAGTTTGAGGACGAGCTCGGTGCAGCGTCTCCGGGGCGAGCGAGCGCTCGGGCTCGCCTACTTTGAATGTAGTCGACGAGCGGAGCCTTCCTGGCATTGAGGGCAACGAATGGAACGGCGGTGGTTGCGGTGAAGCTTGTCGGCGCGACGGTTGCGCTCGGGCAGGAAGATGGGGAGAGAGCCAGAGAGGGGAGAGGCCACGGGGAGAGTGGGGGAAGAAAGTGAGGGAGACGTGGGGTCGGCCATGGCACTCTATGGACGCCTCAGGGCGTCGGGAAGCAGGAGGTGGCGGGCGTGTGGCCCACGGGCGCCGGCCACCGCTCCTCGTCTCCTGGCGAGAGAGGGGGAACTGGCATGAGCCAGTGGACTGGGCCGAGCCGGGTGGGCTGGTGGGCTGCGCCAGGTAAGTCCCTGTTCTTTCTCTCCTTTTCTTTTTATTTATTTATTATTTCTGTAACTTCAGGGCTTTATTAAAAATGCCAGGGCATTACCAAAAATCATAAAATTAATCATGGCCACTGCTTAGAATATATCCAGCAGCAAACATTTTAGTTTATGATTATTTGAGCATTTAAAATATTTTATAGCATTTAAATGCCCAAATGCAAATACCATAAGGATTAATCCAATGACCTTAGATGTCCTAGAAAAATAGAAAAATGTGCACCATTTTTGTCAAAGGTTTTAACCCAAAACTAAAAGGGTGGGATTTTTAGAAGGGCATTTCAGGTCCATTGGAAAAGTTTTTAGTAAACCCTAGTTGTTCCAGGGGGGGGTGCTGGGGGTTCTGTCATCCCAATTTGAAATTAAAAAAGAATTTAAACATGATGCACACTCAATTGCTTGAACTAGCTAGGGTGTGACACCATTGCACATGTGATTCTCGGTCTGGCCCAGAATTGAAAATCAGTGTGACCGAGTTCAGGACTTTGTGAAACCCTAGCAGTCTCGGTGCCACCGAACTGCGACTCGGTCTGACCGAGTTCACTAGTTTAGGTTCCAACAGCCACTTCGGTATCACCGAGTTTACAAATCGGTTGATCCGAAATGCTTTCTGAGGAAAACTAAAACTAAGTTTTTGATTCATTCTTTTGCAAAAACCTCTGTATTTTCTGATGCTCATCCACTCTACCTCATCTATAATCTATTCACAGGGTCAGCTGTCAGAGATTGCATTATGTCTAATCAAAGTGACAGTCAGAACAAGTCTGAGGAGCAAGTTCACATAAGTGAGGGCACTAGTCCCTCTAGCAGCTCAAATGATGGAAGCAGGAGCACACCCTGCAACTTGCCAAAAGCTGCCACCAGGGCCAGAAAGAAGAAAACTTCTGAATCTGAGGATGAAGACTATGTGGCAGTTAAGGATGAGGCCACCTCAAAGAGGAAAGTTCTCAAAATGGAAGATGGCAAAACTGCTGCCACTAAGCCAGGAATAAAGACAAAGGTTCCTGCCAAGAGAGTTCCTATGTCAAAGGGCAGAACATCCACTCAAGAAACTTTGGGATTTGCATGCACCCAAAGAACAGGTTGTGGCAGAGAACAAGAGGAAAGAGAGGTTCAAGAAGACCATGGCCAGAGTAATTGGAAAGCCATCTATGATGAGTGACTCTGAAGAGGAAGAGGAAGAAGATGCTGCACCAGCACCTAAGGCACAGAAACTTATGGGAGATGCCATAAGATCAGGGGCTGCTTCATATAAGCCCAAAGAAGCTCCCAAGCCAGCTGCTCCAAAACCCAAAACTGCACCAAAGAGGAGTACCAGGAACATTCCAGCTGCTGAAAAAAACAAGGCCCCAGTGCCTGAAACTGTTGCTGAAGAAGAAGATGATGAGACACATGTTTTGAGGAAGTTAAAACCAAAAATTCCAGATCATAATGATGCTCATCCTATATCAGAAAACATGAAGATTAGGAAGGACTTAGGATTGAGGCTATGGAGAGAGTCAGATCCATATGCCACCAGAAGGAGAATTGCTGTGGTCTACAGGTTCCATACCAAAGAACATCAGTATTTTTATGAGACAGTGTTGCTTGACAAGAAACCAATAGTATGTGACATGAGATTGGTCAACTGGGAGTACATCAAGGAGAATGAAGAACACTATCCAGGAGTATATGATAGTTTCAAGGCTTGTGGAGTTGATGAGTTTGTGGCTCAGAAGCTCACAAAGTGGAATGATGAGCTTATCATGCAGTTCTACTCCACAGCTCACTTCTACCCAGATGGCAAGATAGTCTGGATGTCTGAAGGCACTAGATACCAGTCAACGGTAGCAGAATGGGCTCAATTGATCAATGCTCCTAAGGAGAATGAAGATGACTTGGATGTCTATGCCAAGAAGAAGAAGGATCACAACTCCATGGCTAGCATGTACAAGGAGATTCCTGATGCAGATCTTGAGACTCACCAATTTGGATCAGTGAAACACCTGCTGTTAGGACTGCCTACTATCAATTGGATTCTCAGACACACTCTTCTGCCCAAGTCTGGTGATCACAGAATGATCAGAGGCCACTCCATCAATCTGCTACATATATTTGATGTGCCACAAAAGTTCAAGGTCATGAGCCTTATAGTTCAAACTATCAAGAAGACAGCTGCTGACCGAAAGAGAAGCTATGTGTATGCACCACACATCCAGGAGTTGATTAACTCCAAGATGGGCACTGGCCCATACTTGTTGGACAAGGAGCACATGCCTATCTATGCAGACTTTGAGGACAACCAAGTGGTTATGAATGAGGATGAACCATCTTCTATGCACGCTGAAGCAAAGAGGGAGAAGGCAAAGGCTGAGAAAGCTGCAAAGATTCCAACCATGGAAGAGGCATCTCAGTATCTTCTGAAGAGCAAGCAAGATCAGCTTGGCTACTTGATTGCATCCACTCTAAGGATTGAGAAAGGGCTGGCCACCCTGACTCAAAACCAGGAGAGCTTGGAAAGGATCATGGAGAAAAAGTTCTATGACATGGACGTGAAGGTAACTAAGATCTAGTCTATTGTGGAGCAACTTCAGGATGATATGCAGGAGAGGAAGGGCAAGACAACCACTGAGGCATTTTCCAGAGTGCCTAGAGTTCAGAGGTCAACTACAGTGCCAGTAACAGACACCAGAGCCACTTCATCTGCACCAGCTATAGCTTCAGTGCCACAAGCTCCAACACCTACTCCAACAGCTCCATCTACATCGACTGAAGCCTTCGTTCTTGGAGTTCTCCGGACACCACCACCTGAATACCAAGCCTGAGAGACGATTTAGTGCTATGCATTTTCTATGAACTGTTTGGTAACTAGTTGCCAAAGGGGGAGAAAAATGTATAGATCATAGACTTCGAGAGAGAGTGTTGCTTTTTTATTCTCTCTTGCTTTGGTGGTTGAACTTTATTTGCTTGATTGAGATACTTTCTGTATGTGTGATACTTGGATGATCATGTGTGTTTGATCATATTCTACATTAATGCTTGTTGGATGACATTATCATTTTATCCCTTGATGATCATTCACTTTGCTTGGTGATGAGTGCATGTATTTAATTATTATCATTTTGAGCGCTCCACCAAGATGTATGTGACATGGAAGAGTAACCCATGAGCGTAACTCTCTGTGCATTTGGAGTCCAAAGCAAATAATAAACTATGCACAAATTTAGGGGGAGCTCTTGCTTTTCACATACTTCTCAAAGCGACAATGTTTTTCACTCTTATTATCATTCGTCGAAGCTTTGATCTATATGTTGTCATCAATAACCAAAAAGCGGATGATTGTAAGTGCAACTATCCCTGGGTGGTTTTGGTAATTCCTAACAACATATAGCTCATTGATCTAACATTATTCCAAGATTAATATTTCAGGAAAAGCCCAATGAATGGCATGGCATGGATGAGGAAAGTGGACCCCACAAAATACGAAGGACAAAAAGATTGGCTCAAGCTCAAAGCTCAAGGCTCTACATTTTATATTTTACTGATCCAAGATCACATTGAGTCTATAGGAAAAGCCAATACTATCAAGGAGGGATGAGGTGTTGCTTGATGAGGTTCTTGCTTCATAGTGCTTAGTGATATGCTCCAAAACCCTCAACTACCTTCCCACATCCACATATGACCTAAACCAAAAGTCAAACTCGGCCCCACCGATTCTTTCTATCCGGCGCCATCGAGTTCAGATGTCATAGCCACTACCACAAACCCTAGGAAAATTGGTCTCATCGATAGGGATCTCGGTCACACCGAGATGGTGTTGTAATCTCTCTGTTTCCCTTCGTAAAGTTTCGGTCCTACCGAGATGAGCGATCGGTCCCACCGAGATTGCAATGTAAACTCTCTGTTTCCCTTTTGTAACATTTCGGTCCCACCGAAATGAGCAAATTGGTCCCACCGAGTTTACCTGACCATCTCTCTCGTTAGCTTATTACCAAAATCATCCCCACCGAATTTGTGTAATCGGTCACACCGAGATTACGTTATGCCCTAACCCTAACCATATTGGTCCTACCAAGTTGCATCTCTGTCCCACCGAAAATCCTAACGGTCACTAGGTTGGCTAAATCGGTCCAACCGAGTTTCTCAATTCGGTCTCACCGAGATTGGTAAATTGTGTGTCTAGGCTATATATACCACTCCACCCACTCTTCATTTGTGGAGAGAGCCATCAGAACATACCTACACTTCCAATACACATTTTCTGAGAGAGAACCACCTACTCATGTGTTGAGGCCAAGATATTCCATTCCCACCATATGAATCTTGATCTCTAGCCTTCCCCAGGTTGCTTTCCACTCAAATCTTCTTTCCACCAAATACATATCCTGTGGGAGAGAGTTGAGTGTTGGGGAGACTATCATTTGAAGCACAAGAGCAAGGAGTTCATCATCAACACACCATTTGTTACTTCTTGGAGAGTGGTGTCTCTTAGATTGGCTACATGTCACTTGGGAGCCTCCGACAAGATTGTGGAGTTGAACCAAGGAGTTTGTAAGGGCAAGGAGATCGCCTATTTCGTGAAGATCTACCGCTAGTGAGGCAAGTCCTTCGTTGGAGATGGCCATGATGGGATAGACAAGGTTGCTTCTTCGTGGACCCTTCGTGGGTGGAGCCCTCCGTGGACTCGCGCAACCATTACCCTTCGTGGGTTGAAGTCTCCATCAACGTGGATGTACGATAGCACCACCTATCGGAACCACGACAAAAACATCAGTGTCTCCAATTGCATTTGAATTCTCCAAACCCTTCCCTTTACATTCTTGCAAGTTGCATGCTTTACTTTCCGCTGCTCATAGACTATTTGCATGCTTGCTTGAATTGTGTTAAGATTTCTTGACTTGTGCTAAGATAGCTAAAATCTGCCAAAGACTAAAATTGGGAAAAGAATAGATTTTTAATTGGTCAAGTAGTCTAATCACCCCCCTCTAGACATACTTTCGATCCTACAGCGGCCTCCACAAATTTGGAGGCAGAGGCGTCCAAGAGGGGGAAGAGCTCCCTTACGGATAACTCCGCGTGGAACGTCGACAACAGCCGAGAGCCGCTCCGCCGAAACAAGCCCCTAGCCGCATCGTGAGTACTTAAAAGACTCTGACATATTCATATATTCGGCCTCTTCGGTTCGTAGTTTTAACGTGTTAAATCATGCACTTGAAGTCCCGCCCATGACAGCTCCCTGCGACCCTCATCAGGAGGTTTGCTGGATTCAAAGGCGATGGCCAGCGAGTCACCGCCGACCGCTCAATCTCCCACAGCCAAGGGCGACGATGAGGTGTTATCCCAAAGGACCTTCCCGGGCCACGGAGAGGTTCAGGAGGTTGTCCGGGTGGCGCCAGAGGGTGACCCTTCGGCTACCGGACACCTGGGAGAGAGAACCCCCATGGAGACTGGCGATGGGGGACGTGTATAGTTTGGACCTCAGCCGAATACGATTCTGGAGACCTATACGGCTCCGGAATCCAGCAAGCAGCCTCCTTCGAAAGAAGGAGGTGTGCCTATTCCGTCGGTGACCTCTGTCCAGCCAAAGGTACCAGATAATATGTTGGAAGCGCTACAAGGCGCTTCCATTGTGTAGGAACATCGTATCCTTATGGGTATGGTGGTTGAGAGGGTTCAGTCTATCAAGAGCGGACTGACTGAAGCCTGCACCAGCCTGCTGACAGGCTTTGAGGTAAGCAATGCGAAAGAGAAGGTCATAGTATAGACAGTGTAGCCCCTGAGACACTGTCGGTGTTCGGAAAGAAAAGCCAGACAAAGGATCAAATAATTTTCGTAGGAAACTAACTAAATATGTCTTATGAACACAGGCGTCGTTGCTGGCCGCCACCTCTCATGTCGCCGAGGTCTTTAGACTAAAGCAGAGTCTGGAGTGGGCCTAAGGAGAGCTCGGCCTTGTGAAAACGCAGCTGGAGGACAAGCAAGGTATGTGGAGACTTGTTGTATATTCAGAAAGAATAAATGATGTATATTGATTGTAGTGCCGTGATATTTGTAGGAGCGGTGACTGAGGTTGAAACCCTCAAGAAAGCGCTGGCCAAGGTTGAGGATAGGGCGGCGAAAGAACAAGCCGTCCGGAAAAAGCATGAGGCCAGGGTTGGGGTGGTCCAACAGGAGCTCTAGGACGCTTTGAAGAAATACGAGTCCTTGGAGTGTTAGCATGCGGACCAAGAGTCCGAACTTGAGAAGGCCCGCCAGAGCGCACAAGAGGACCAGACAGAAGCCCAAGGCACCTTCCAGGAAATCTAGGAGGCCAAAAAGATCGCGGCGGGTAAGGCTTTTATTATGCAAAGCAAGTATGTGAGGAAGAGGTATCTCTTACTGACCCGGATTTGGAGTTCTCCAGGGACGTTTGCGGATCTGCTGCGCAACGTTTCTGACGCTGCTGAATTCTTCCGAGACGGAGAAGTTGTTCTGGTCGTAATACCTTGCGCCAGAACATCTAGTGCCCCTGAGCGACCAGGTAAAACAGCTAGTCGAATTGCATACGGTGGCCGAACTGGCCATGAAGGATTTGATACTCCGGCTGTGGCCAGCCGAAGCTATACCCAGCAGCTACTTTAGTCTCGTGAACCGGCTAGCCGACGCCTACCCTCGACTTGACGCCATCAAGCGGTCGGTGTGTATCGAAGGTGCGCGGATGGCCTTCGCCCATGCCATGGGCGAATATGAATGCTGCCATGGTCGCGACCGAAGGACCGCCCGTGGGCAAGGAATACCGCACGCCCGAGCGATATTTTAGCAACATCCTTGAGGGATCCCGCATTGTGATGGAGCAGTGTACGAAGGATGTAATCTTTGAATGAATACTGTTATATTGTCTCGCCCTGTATTATAAAAACAAGTTTGGCTATGTAATATAGTGTCTGTTTAATATTTTACCTCTTGTGCGGCCGTGTTTATGAAATTTTGAGAGTTCGCCAATCGTTGGCTTCAGCCCCCACGTAGGTAGTACGGGGGTGTTCGGGATGAAATCTAAACACCCTTGATCCAATATGTTTGGTCCTTAAAGGAGGTGTTTAGCGCAATGAACCAGGCAATCGGACTATGTGGCTTTATCAGCCTCAGTTAGCCATAGGAGTTTGACAATGAAAATTTAGGCGCATCCCCTAGTATCAGAACTAGGGTACTGTAAACACCTGATCGGGTAAAAAGCCAATTCATCACATAATGTGGAAAAAATCGCTGAAGAATTGAGACCTCCGAAGAGCTGACCGGCTCTCACCGCATCATGACTGTCAGTTTTCGGCTTTCTCTACTGAGGTGCTCATCCGGATAAACCAGGACACAATCACAGTAGTTCTCCCTTTACTACCCTAGCCGATATAGAGGAACGTAAGGTAGTAAGCACAGGAGCCGGGCAACCCAACTATTGACCAAAGACATGATTCGGAGCCAATGCATATAATGCTAAATTCAGGGTGCCGAACTATGTTGTAGAAAGTGTTCGGACTTTGTTGTCGTATTATGGGTCGCGATGAAGCCCCTGGCAGATTAAAGCGTACCAAAGTGTACGGTCACAACTTGAGAAAATCATCAAAGAAAAAGGAAAAAAGGGTAGTAATCTAGTGCCGCAGAAGTTGGGCCGCAAACTATTTCCATTATAGTTTGATTAATACGTCAAAGTGTATTTGTACAAGTGGTACGATAAGCAACCAGGCCATTTAACATGCCACAACCAAGGGAGAGCTGCATGCGGGTCCTGAAAGCAGGTAGAGTCATCGTTAAAGATACCATCT